>NC_041359.1:20000112-20300112 GCF_900634415.1 Cottoperca gobio
TATTGGCAAGGACTGTAAAAATATAAAATAATTAGAGGGCACTCGGAGAGCGCAGACCTACAACAAGGCCGTTTCCATAAGTGAAAAGTAATCAGTGTATGTAAAATCTAATGGGTTAATGAAAATCGGGCCAGTAGTTTGTTTTGCCGTGATCCAGCTGACAACAACAACAGACACACCGACACACTGACAACATTCATCAGCAGTAAACAGGACCTTTACCAATCTGTTGGAGACTAGATGCATGGCTGTGGGCTGTGTTCTTTGAAGCTTGCTCATCCACAGACACAAACACTATGCTGTTACTAAGAGATAACACTGACTGTACAATTTCACTAATGTTTTCCCTTCAGAAAAGAGGTTGTATGAGAGAATATGCAGCCAGCTGTTGCCAGCTCTCTCCCTCCCTCTCTCCCTCTCCCTCCCTCCCTCCCTCTCTCCCTCTCAGGGAAGCCTCTTATTAAAGTGACAACTTTTAGTTATCACTTTCACTCTTTCACTCTCAGCTACAAGAAAAAGAAAAAGTGCCATGTGTCTGTGGACGGTTTGTGTGAAGTTCTAGCGGAGCAACATAATGGCTGAGTAAAACAAAAGAGAGAAAAGAAAAAAAGGTTTCTGATGTTGTTTTCATTTATTTATGCATGAATATAGAGGAAGGGACTTATTCAGGTCAGATGATGAAAATATTCGCTTTTTATCAGCTTACTGTACTTACTGCTTTCCCATCACATCCAGTTACTATAAACGAAGATATATATGCAAAATAAAATCTCAACTCGACTTAAAAAGGCACAAATATAAAAGCCCCCTTGTGGCCTAGTGGTCTGGGGCTCGTGCCATATGGCTAAAGTGTCCCTGGTTTGATTCCAGCTGGGGATCTTTTGTTGTTTGGAGACACCCGCCCGCCCACCCACCCTCTTCTCTTGCTCTTTTCATATTCTTCTCATATTTCCTGTCTGCTTATACACAGTACTGTATATAGGGGTCGAAATGTGTCATCCTCTCTAAATCATCTCTAAAGCTACCAGTCCCTCAGTGTCTGGAGGAAACTGTAAACATCTGTTCATCAGCTTTTTAATTCAATTATATTGAATTAAAGTATCATTTTTTTAATATGATTTTACTTTGATATCAAAGTTAAAAACCGATTGGATTTGTTTGCTTACAAAATAATAATATTTCTGGGGATGTGATTGTAAAGTTTATTATTATTATTATTATTTCCCCCCAAAATGTACTGCAAATCTGGAACAACACCCCAGTCATATGCCTCTTGGCCGGTGTCAGGTGTCAGGTGTCAGGGCCCAGTAGACGTGTGATGTAGGGACACTCAGGCTAAGAGGCAATCAATAAAGATTGTGCTGTCCGGGCGGCAACAAAGACAAGCTTGAACAAAGCTCACATGATCCTTTCAAAGCTTTACAGTTTGGGCCATTATGTGGCCTTCTTATTTATGGAATATACTGCAGTGATCTGGATGAAATAGCTTTTGTTCATAGAAAAAACAACAACAACGTGCTAACATATTTGTCTGTGACTCACAGGTGAAATATTGAATATTGCCAGAGGTGTATGTACATATAACTAAAGTGTGAGAGACTCTTTCTGAGTGAGGCTCTTTGTATTTGAAAATACCATGTTGTATTTCAGGAAGATGATTTTAAAAATACTTTCTCTTAAAGCAAAGGCTGGATCACGCATCTTCTTCCAACCCATCCAGTAAATAGAGAGAGTGAGAGAGTATGTCTTTGTCACCCTCTCTCTTCCATCTGTGCAGGGGCTGCTGCAGAACAGCCCTGATCTCAGACATCCAATACAGATGGAAAGAAATGTGAACAGAGGGTGGGACTTGTGTGAAAGGGAGTCAGGCACAGCGAATGAGAGTGAAGGAGAGGTGTTCCTAGCCCAGAATGCCCTTGCCTCAGCGCTGAGAGCCGGGGGAGACAGAGAGGAAGGAGAGTGAAGCTGGGATAGAGACACCAGCAGGTGCTGAGGATAGAAACAAACAGGGTGTTAAAAAAGCTAGGTAATCAGGCAAAAGTGAATTAAAAGATAAAAGTGAAGAACAGAAAATAGGCAGACAGAAACTACAATACCATCTTAGTTTTTCCTAAGCTAGAGCCCACTTATTTTCAGCCACCCTCTCTGAGCTCTTTACCCTCCTTTTCTCGTACGGATTCTCCCTCCTCCTTTTCGTCCTGTCCTCATCTTTGACAGACAGAGCCACCATGGACACCGGGAGCCCCAGGAAGATTCAGTTCACCGTTCCCCTACTGGACACCCACCTGGACCCAGAGGCATCAGAACAGGTGAGGAGGAGGAAGAGGAGGTGGTTTGGGTGATGGGGGACTTTGAAAGGTTTCTTTAATGCATCAGTGGCATGATTGGACTTATAGCAAGATTATTGTGGACAAAAATAGAGAGGAAATGAGAGTTTATGCTTGTCACAGAAAACTGAGAAACATTTATTCCATCAAAAGCCATCAAAGCAAACTGGTGCAGACACAGCTGAGCAACTCGGCTGGAATAAAAAGCGCAGTGAGCTGGGTCAAAAATGCATGTAGTCTGATGACAAATAGTCACTTTAAAGAAAACCTACATTTGCAGTTTCTTATTACTCCCCTGCACCTAATTAGCAAGCTGTGTCTTTTGAATACAGCGCTAAAGTGATCATGATGAATTTAAGATTGATTTTTTCCAATTCCACTTACAACGTAGCAGTTTCTGAGAGACGTAGTATCGCAGCAGTGTTAAAAAGGGGTGTTGCAGTGATTGGATGTCTTCAGGGGTTTAGTGTTTTGGTTTTGGTTTACTGGCTGCACACACTGTAGAGCAGTGAGATACCGATGAATGTTGCTTGGTATCACAAGATAAACTTGTTCCAAATCTAACTGCTATCAGCAATTTATTAATTATATCACATCAATCTCAAATGTATATAAATAATAGATTGTAACTGCATGTCATGGCTCATCTTAAAGTCAATTCTCACTTGAGGAAGGTTGAAAAGATGGATGGATATCCACTTATTTAAAAATCACTGAAAGACACAAGAGCAAGTAACTATTACAAAAACAAACAAAACAATGGATGAAATTCACGTGTCTTTAGAGAATGCAGAAAAAAGATGTGTCCCATTTTTTCTCATTTTTATAAATATAACATGGACAGGTTATTAATTATGAATGAGCCTTGAGTAAAACCGGAAAAGATTTATGAGTCTAAAAACATCCGTTTATGTGTCTCTCTCTCGGATATAAGGAGGACTGCTTTTTGCATGTGTGTGTATGTGAGTTTGCCCTTGTGAGGACGTTTTATTGGATGGTTAGGGATGCTTCAGTTTGAGTTAGAGCTACTGAGTATTATAACTGTGAGGCTCAGATGTGAGGGACTGAATGTGCAGAATGTACTGAAACCTTCCTCCTCCATAATGTCCTTCTCTGCATAAAAGGTCGACCTCAGCTGGAATTAGCTGTAAGTGAAATAACTTCCATCCACGTACTTACTTTTTATTTTTTTACTGTTAATACTTTTACATTTTTCCCTGTAATATTAAAATTGCTTTGCTTCACTTGACTTTTCATGTCAGTGTGTAATTCAATGTAACACCATGTCCACATTGCAATGCCTTCAAAAACTATCCCGATGTTTTCATGTTGTGGTAAGTGGATTTATATATCGCTTTTACAATCTCTGCGACCACTCAAAGCGCTTTACACACATTCATGCAGAGTCAGAGGCTACCATACAAGGTGCCACATGCTCATCAGCGATAAACATTCACACACACACACACTCATACACAGTTTCTTGCCCAAGGACACTTCGACATGTCGACCGCAGAGACCGGGGATCAAACCACCGACCCTCCAACTGGTCGATGACCGCCCCATTATGAAACTGTTCAGCTATTTACTATCTAGTGCACTTTATTTACTGTCCACAGAGTGCTTATCCATTATATAGTGCCATCAAATATTCCACAAGAGCCGAAGGCATGTACACTACTCTCTGCTAGCAATCCCACAGTGCAATGCTCTGCTTTTTACAGATGACATCTACCATTGAGCGACTCCACAGCTGTCAGGGATGATTGTATGAAGGGAGAAGTGAATGAATGAGAATTCTGCAATATGTAAAAATCACTTGCTGTCATTACAGTAACCACAGGCATGGCCAAATCAACTAGAGCTGAAATCTTCAGCATTTAATGAAACTGCCGGCAGATGGGCATGAAGGTTGGATGACGTGATTCCTGAAACATATTGGTTTGTGTTAATTTAAATGAAATGTCAGTGGAGTAGCTGATAGAGTGAGGTCCAAAAAATATATCTGCAATTACTATTCACCGACAAGGAACCACCAAAGAGAATGAATCAGGGACTTTTTTAGTTTTGTGCTAAATAGTAAGTGCAACATTTGCATCTTGCTTGTAGGTTTCAGCAGTTTCCAGCACTTTTCTGCCAAATGATTTTATCTGCTTGAAGTTTAAAGTTTAGATGATGAAGTTCTTCCCTTAAAAATTGTGTTTTTTTGTGTCGGGGACAATAAATCTGAACATTGTTTAAAAATGTTTTTGTGACCTGTCATTTCCAAGACGTGCAGTCATTTCATCACACAATGTCATCCCCATCACAACACATATTTTAACTAAAAATGCATACAAATTGACATAATCACATTAAAAATGTTTTGTAGTTTGGAAAATTGTGCACTTATAAGTACTATTAATTAATATCTTTTGAAAACATAAGGTATATTAAATCCTTTTTCTTTTAAAACAACTTTTTGTGGTGTGATGGAAATGATGATTTCCTGTTTTAATAAAATCACAAAAATTGTATATTATTCAAAGAAATTCAGCATAGCCACTATCACAAAGTTTTAATACACAGGATGTAGAAATATAAACATATTGAAACATTTCTCTAAATACATTTCATTTTTTCTAAAATGTTCAGTAGTCAAGAATCACCCAAATATTGTTGCTCATGTCTCCCTTTCTGTTTGTGTCTGCGTATCAGGGAGTTGCTGTCCACTGTCTGATCCCAGGCTGCAGCCATTCAATACAGGACCTTAAACACCTCCAGCCTGGTGTTTACCTACTCTTCTTCACCACCGACAGATCTCCTTTTAGCTACGAATTAAATTCACTTTACCTCTTCTGCAAAGACTCAAGAGAGTTCTTAGCTCTCAGCCTCAATAAAGCCTGACCAACGCTTGGCTGATTGCCATTGAGACTTTACCCTTTTAAGATACATGTTCCATTTATTCTAAGAAAACTGTGAGTGGCCACTGAGCCTGCATGGCATGCTGGTGCATAAGTAGTTTTATGTGAGACAGACAGCCCAACAGCAGAACAGTCAGATATAAAGGACAAAAAAAACTCAAAAAAGGAAATGTGTGTTTGTGCATGTCTCTGTGTTTGCAAGCCTGCTTCTGAATGTCACGCCAGGGGGCTTCACCCATGGTTCAGTAATCTCTGCAACCTGACTCCTCCCAACATGGTGAATCAGCCTCTGTGGAGACCTGCACGCCAGTAAGATCAGTCTCCCTGAGGTCTGACCCTCACAACAACCGCACACACTCATTCTCATATCCACAGAAAGATACAGTGTGTGCCACCCTTATCATAACCTTAGGTTAGAGCTCACTGTGTACTTACGAGCACACACTGACTGTACCTGATAGAGGCGAAGACCTAATGGTGACAGTGGATAGTAGTCTCCAGATTCTTTTTCTGCAGTTAATTACATATTTTTCTCACTAGTAAAAGTATGTATTGTTAGTTTTGAACAGGTTGTGTAACAGTTTGACTATTTGATGGAATAGCTTGACATTTTGGGAAATATGCATATTGGTTTTGATGAGAAGATCAATACCAAAACTCATATCTGTGCGTTAAATAGAAAGCTTGATCGTTTAGCTTTGCTTAGCTTAGCAAAAAGCATAGCTTAGCAAATGACAAGACTCCAGGTCGTAGCACCAGTCCATCGTTTTTGTACAGAATAAACACATGAAAATTAGGAAGCTTTAGATATCTGCCAACACATTTTTGTTGGCAGATATTATTATCTTAAAACAGAGCCAGCTAGCTGTTTCTCCCCTGCTTCCAGTCTTTAAGTTAAGCTAATTTACCATCTCCTGGATCCAGCTTAATATTAAACAGGCAGATATGAGCGTCGTATTGATCTTCTCAACTAACTCCAGCAAGAAAGTGTATATGTGAAGCGTATGTCTCAAAACTGTTCCTTTAACAATACAGAATAGAGGCCAATACATGCTTGAAAAAGCTCAAGGGACATGATAGGAGACTTTATTAAACAGAGAAGTCCTGCTAATGGATGAGAGTGTTTTCAAGGGTTTGAGGGACTGAACTAATTCTAGACCAGGCAAATGTTTTCTCCCTGTTCCCGGTCTTTGTGCTGAGCTGGCTGCTGTCCGCAGCCTTAACTTTAACGGACAGATACAAGAGTGGTATCGAATTTCTCCTCTAACTCTTGACAACAAAGTAACTATTTCACAAAATGTCAAACTATTGCTTTAATCATGTCTACATTATCGTCAATGTAAACACATTAATGAATCCGTCATTACCAGACCGAGGCAGCAGTCTGATTAGTGAAGTCATGTTCACGTCAGGTTATTTTCTCACATTAAGGTTGTAAATGGAGAGTAACATGATCAACACTTTGAGTGACTATGTTGTTCACAGAAAAACAACAACATCAGAACGTCTCCCACACAGACAGACAGTTGATATTGAACTCTTTCATTACCCCCTATCATTTAGATGAAGGGCACTTGCTTAAGGAAGCTACATTCATCGATGAAGGCAGTGTCGTGCTTGTTGAGATGATGAATCGTGACATTTTGAGGTGACGTTTCAGGGCTGACAGTGTCCTCTTGAATATTCCCTATGCTGATGTGTCAGATCATCCATGTCCTTGACTGAGAGTATAACATTTACTCTGTTGCCTCAGGAGAGCCATTTTTCCACCAAGAATTTTCGAATGCATTAGATTATATTTATTATCACACCCTTCATATCTCTTGCACATTAAAGCCGTCACGGCCTGTTAAAATGAGATATAATGAGATACACGAGATATACTCATTACTGCTTTGTACAGTTAGAAACAGTTCATTTTAATTTGTAACTTTTCTACGACGCTCATGTCTATAATGCATTATTTACATACTTATCGTGACTTATAATCAGCTTATAAAGTGTTATATCTGCCTATACCGCAGAACATGCAAACATTAGCATGTCTAACGACCGACACTCGCAACAAAGCATTACTTTCAGGGTCAAGGAGCGTATGATTAGTTATTAACAAGCCAATACTGAATTAGTCATGTTAACTACTTGCACATAGACTGCAGTACTTCCTCAATGTGTGGGAGTTTGTCCTTGGTGTTAATAGAAGTTTAGAGTAATCCTGCTCTTTTTTGTGTTTGGTGAAGTTAACACGCAGCAACTACGTACATTCAAAGTTACCTAAGATAGTGTTACATTGTAAAACAAAGGGGTGGTGATGGCCTAGTGGTACGGCTTCCAATTACAACACCAGATGGTTGTGAGTTCAATACCAGGGCTGCCACTGTTGTACCCCTTAGTTTCTCTGTATTTAGTTCACTGTAAGTCACTCTGGATAAGAGCGTCTGCTAAATGACCTGTAATGTAATGTAACACATCAGTTTGACCTCATCCTTGAACCCTTTCCTTTTGTAACGTTAAAAATAAAAATATGAATAAGTTAGCTAAACAGTCAATCTGCCAATTTGTATACAAGAACAAAGCAACATAATTAAATGACAAATCAAGGACCCATTGATTCAATGTCCAGTTCCTTTAAACGTTTAGTCCTGTTTTTGGTAGTCAAAGCACAAGTACAGGCACTTGAACAGGTTCACAGGCCTGAGCAGATATCTTCCTGGCTGCATTCATAGAAAACATAATGTTGAGCCGTCATTGCAAGTTGTATTATATTATAAACTGCTGTTATTTACCTTTGTAATTCTCAGCAAAAATGTATTATTACAGCAATGAAATGAAAGCTTGTGCATTGCATATAACCTCTGCTTCCCCGATGCAGCTGGTTGTATAATATGCAGTTAGAGAGAATATGATAAGAATGATTTTACAGGAAGGGAAGACAAAGGATTAATAGAAAGTGACAGGGAGGCAGATGACTAAAAGAATGCCCAGAGATAATAGAAAGTGGAAGTCAGTGATCTGGGTTTTCAATGTCCTGTGAATACAGTAAATTCCCTGTATTCAGAGCCATATGAGACCGCAGCTGGAGAGTATGTGAGGATTTATAATGGCTGAGCACTGATTTTAGCCTGAACGATACCAAGATCCTATTTCAAATGTCAGGATGAGGAATCACATGAATATTTGCATTGTACTGAGTCTCCGACAGCTCAGTACTGCCTCAGCCCACCTAATAACAAGGGTTTGGGAAAGTTTTCTTTAACCTTTATTTCTGCAGCAATTTACTGGGTGTGGATGCCCTTTCTGATTCATGGGGCATTACTGGTGCAAACACATGGTCCTCGTGAAGGTCACAGGACACCTCTGATAGCGCAAATATTACAAAACTACCACTGATTGTCTCAAAGGAGAAACAGGGTTAGGGGGTAAAGGGCTTTACGCCTCAGATTTTCCCAAAGTCTGTGTTGAACTATAAACCTTTTTTCTACCTCTTTCACCTCAATTAGTTACGGCTTTGGTGATTCCGCGATAAGAGAATAGCTCCCAAGGTCAAATCTGTTTCAAGCAATGAAACCTGAACAATAGCTCTCCTCCAACCCTCCTAATTGATTCTCTATATCTGTGATTGGTGTTAACAGCAGTTTTCTCATATAAGGGAGTTACATCAAACACAGGTCCGTCACTTTGTGGGATGACAAACATTTATTTTTCCATGAATTACTAAAGGAATACATTTCTTCCATTTCCCCCCTTTAATTATGGGGTTTCTTTTAGGAGGTTTTTCCTTGTGCGATGCGAGGGTCTAAGGACAGAGGGTGTCGTATCCTGTACAGTCTGTAAAGCACACTGAGACAAATGTATAATTTGAGATATTGGGCTATATAAATAAATTGGATTTGAGTTGAAGTAAAACAAGAACTTCGGGTTCTGTTCCTAAAGTAAGAAAACCTCATTCAAAATCCAACTGGCATTCGTAACATCACTAGTAACTCAAAATACAGCCTTAGAGCAGAGCAGTATTGCTCGCTTCATATGTCTACATTACTATCTTTTTATTTAACATTTCTGTTTTTTAGCTGCCTTTGATGAACACCATTTTCCATAAGCTCTTAACCTTCATGGGTTAAATGTCACGGCTCAACAAAAGAGGCGAGTCTATAGGAAAGTCACGGTTAGTGCAGACATGTCTGTAACAGCAGCAGGACACAGAGAGTAGATTACAGCTAAGTATTTGGAAAGATTACAAAGTGCCCGTACTGCTGCAATGTTACATTTTCATGAGAGCCGTAGTTTTAAGTGCCCAAAAATAACAATTGTTGTTACATTGTTAAAATCAAGGTTTGAATCTCTAATAGAGGGTGCTGCTGGGTGCTGAATGATGCGTATTTGTCCTAGAATATGGATCAAAGAAATGCACAATTATTGAGTTGCAGAAGCTTGTGTACAGAGGTTAGGCCCGTCCTGATGTCGTTGGCTCTCTAAATACATAACCCATAATTCATATCAAAGATGATATACATCTCCATATTTGGTGTAACAATGTTTTATGGTAATTTCCGTACTTTGTCACATTCATCTAATGTGCAAGTTCAGTTTATGGTAAAGGAATTGTTTACCACTTCAGTGTCTTTCTACATATTGGGTGTTAATGAGGTCAGAAGAAAATCTAAAACATTTGAGAGAAATTAATTGTTTGATTTTGCAGTTAGTATTCTTTTTTTGCACACACAGCATTGGGGTATATGGGGCCACAAACAAGTACTACTGAGTCTACTAAGCACAAGTGTTAATTATGAAACAGGACTTTGACTCTGCTGTCTCTTGGTCTGACCTATATTTTCCAGCTAAGGGTATTTTGTCTGTTGCCCCCACACAAGAATATCTGGCATTCATGGCTCTTCCTGCACACCCATCACTTTTGAAGGCAGTTTTTGTTCGTTGTTGTGAGAAGTGACAGAACTGCATTTTAAACGGACTGTGGGTTGAACGGCAGGCATGATGGTTTGAGTGGTGGGCATGTCCAGTCAGCGGTGGTATTTGTGTGAGCGAAGGATCAGGGAGTTTGCACCGCTGCCTGGTGAGGGGAATAACAATGACTCTGGGTATAATCAGTTCTACACAGCCACGGCTTGTCGGGCTTTAATGTGGGAGCGGGGCTTTCTGGAATGGCAAAAAAAACATACACACACACACACACACACACACATAAGTCTAACATATTGGAAAATATGAATATATAGTATTAACTAAAGTTATAAATACGACCTGATTTCAGTTTTGAAAACTTGAGCCGCCAAATCTTCACAGAAATATACAGAACTACTCGAATACAGTAAAACAGAAACGGACAAAAGCAAAACTTCAGCGGGAAAAATCAATAAAAGCAGGACTTACAGTTTGATGTGATTTAAAATTCTCCATAGAGATCGCTAACCTGGCACACAGGGGGAGACTGTTCAATAAGCTGGAAGTCATCTGTAGTCTCAAGCTTTGATACAGCTACAGAGGAGACTCAGGGGACCAGTAGAGTAACAGACTTATGGAGCTGTAGAGCCTGCTGAACTTTCAGACCCTCTTTTTAAAGGAATAGGGTCACTTGGCGTTTGTAATGAATGATGTCTGATCCTGGCCGATGACAAAGATTTGAGACTGCTGTGGTTTGATTGAAAAAAGTTTTGAATTGAATCATTTCAGAGAGAAGTTTATGTAAAATTAACTAGATTTGTAAGATCCCTATTTTCTCAACGGTGTATCCCTGCTGTGTCTATGAGTTGGCTGCAATTCACACCTGCCATCACAATGTCACTCAAAGGCAACTCGAGTGATTACTTTGTATTTTGCTTCCCGAGTAAGATTTTGATGTATCTGTAGAAAAAGTGTGACCTCTGCTGAAACAGTTACAGTCCAACATGAAGACAGAGAAGAGGACGCTGATGTCCATGTAGTACCTCATCTTGGTTTCTTGTTCTAGGTATTTGGCGAAGTTAAATCAATTGCATTTACTGCACTCTCTTTGGGCAGATGCAGGTGCAAATGTAGCTTGAGCAATTGAGCATTGACACAAGACATCATTTCATGCAAGGAGAAATCTACCTCTACGTGTCTTTATATCAGCCTAAACACAGACATTACTGTGAGAACGTATCAACATTTGTGACAACGTCACAGGAAGGTTACACTGAATAGTGGAATATCTTTGAAAAGTGTAAAAAGCGGTAAAACATCTCCACCTAAAAGAAAAGAAAACTCCCTCAATGCTTCTTCTCATTCACACAGCCTTCCTGTACTCCGCGGCTGGGATTTGAGAGTTAATGAAGATGAAGCCTATTAAAATCTGAATACCCAATTAGACTTGTGCTACTGACTGCTCATGTTTCATTACCCTACATTATTTCTGCAGTGTCTAAAGTGACGTTTGTACATTGTGCACTTTTTGTAGAGCACAGCAAAGCCTCAAACAGGCACACTTCCTGATTCTCCTGTTAGACTCACAGCCCAGCTCAAACTTTAGTTTCTCATCTCGATGGAGAAGAGTTTAACTGGTTTGAACTGTCTCATAAAGTAGATTGTGATGCTGCACTGTGCAAGCGGAGGTTAAGCTACAGTATATAGCTGACTGGAGAAAAATACACCGCTTTGTAAGTGCACAAGAAGCATTTAGAAAAGATGCATGGAAGACTGGACCTCGCATGCCATCCAGCATTAGTCAGCAACCTGTCAGCTATGTGTGAGGAGTGCATTAGTGTATCTCTGTGTGTGTGTGTGTGTGTGTGTGTGTGTGTGTGTGTGTGTGTGTGTGTGTGTGTGTGTGTGTGTGTGTGTGTGTGTGTGTGTGTGTGTGTGTGTGAGATTGACTCTCTATTTAAATTCCTATATCATGGCCTTTTAGGTTTATGGAGCGATAAAATAAAAAAGCAATCACCTGATCCTGGAGGCGACAGAATATTAATCACTGTGGTCACAAAGTTTTAGACAACTGATCTTATTTGACATTTGCAGAAACATGCAGTGCATATTTCACTGTAAAACTATCCATCAGCTCTGGGATAGAAAATACATTTTAGATTGTGGGTGCTACAGTTAAAGTCAGTAGATGTGCAGATGTGGTCAGGTCTTGAACTGAAAGATTGTAGTGTGGGATTGTACCTAAACATGTAGAGGAAAGTATATTTTTATGTTGCATAGGTGCAAAAAAAAGAAGTATTTACTGCTTTCGCTCAAAGTAAAGAGGGTTATCATTTATTTCCTCCTTAACTATTTTCATCTTCTTCCTCCACATTTCCATTCCAGTTAGGTTTAAATCGACACATTTCTTGTAGTTTTAAGCACGCATCAAGCTCATTGGCAATCCTGGAAACCTATTTATTTACCGGATACACCTTTCTTAATTGAAACTAGGGACATCCAAAAACCTGTTTGCATCAACCAACATCTAATGGATGCATAATGATGGATGTTTGCAGTTGGAAATAACAAAGGTTATAACTGTAGTTTTTATATCCACGTGCAGAGTTTCTAACATCTCTACTGTTGCTTTGGACTCTCTGCCGCACCGCTCAGTGAAATGTGCATGTTCTTTCATGTATTATCCCAGAACGGTCCATCGCTGCCACACTCCACTAGTCATGAGCTAAGATGCGGGTAGGTGGTGGCAGGCTGCCCTGCTGATCTCACTGCACTGTGAGATCCAGTATATCCACAACCAGCTCAGGCATCTTCAGTGACAACCAAACAACAAATATGGATCACGCAGCCTGAGTTATGGGCTGTAGCGCCATGAGAGAACGTGTATGCTGAGTTGGCCATTCGACTGGTAGTGAGGGAGCAGGGCTAGAATCTCCCTGATTGGCTGAGTAATGAAAATGCGTAAAGTTTAGTGCACTGTTTAGCATTTTGATTGGTTGAGCCAATATAACCCATTAAAGGTCAAAGCATGTGTGAAATTACAGCCTGGAAGTGCTTGAGATTTATCAGTCACTATTTACATTTTTTACTTCAAACCTAAAGATATTTGAGAAAAACCTTCGTGTTCAAGCTTTAAAGATGTGCTTTAATGTCGTACCAGCAAACAGCTGTAATAGAAAATGTTTTTTTCTCACTTTAAAATGAAACTGTTCTACTTTTTCAGATCAGAAGACGCAGACCCACACCTGCCACTTTAGTGGCATCCAGTGATCAATCATCACCTGGTAAGTCACTGAAATGCAAAGCTTGACTGTGAAGGCTGATGTACGCCTAACACTTTCATTGAGTGAGCATTCAGACAGAAAACTGAATAAATAATCTAACATAAATGCTTAACCTTGTGGGGACTGGCTTTTTGTCTCCAGATGGAAGACAAATCCCCACAATATGATGTTTGCAGTTATATAGGCCCACACATTAACAAGGGAGCCACAATATGCTTCACATTATTTCAGACATTTCTATTTCTTATTTTGATTGCTGTGATGCAGCATCTCAAGTATGTTATGCAGCAAATGAATCTCTACGCTGCATTAGAGCAACAAGAACAGCTGTGTGTGTGTCCTCTCATGGGATCTTAATGATCAAACCAACAGAGCCCCTCTTGAGATTTCTCTTCTTCTATGAGTCATCCAGTGGCTCCCTGCTTCCCTCCCCGCCTCTGCTGCGTGAGTGTGTAATGTGACCCAAATTAAAGATGATAAGTGGGGGATATAGGGCGGCAAGTGTTATTTTCTCAAGGTGAGAAAACCGATGGTGGTTTTATATGAATAAAAGAAGAGTTGATGCGTCACTGAGAATACCAGCAGAGGGCCATGTTTTATAACTCACAGCATTTTAACTCTGAGAGTTAAATGTTTCTATCTTGAAGACAACAGTCTATTTAATTGGGTCTGATTAAAAATTGTTGTCTTTGTCCGTGATCTGTTTGCTTAATGTGTGTTACTGCGTGTGTGTGTGTGTGTGTGTGTGATTACATGTGTTGGTGTTTGATTCAGTAATTGGACACAGAGCATGTAAAGTGTCTCAGAGTCAACTTTGATCTCTGAATAAAAGTGCAGAGAGAAGCCTGAACAATTCTGCCTGCTTAGTAGATCAGAGGCACGAAGAGAGAGAGAGAGAGAGAAGTCACATGTTAGGTGGAAGAACGGGAAAAACGAAACTGAAAAGAAGTAAAGAAGATTACAGGAAAGAAGAAATTGTGTTAATTATAAGAAGATATATAATATATTATGGCTGTACCTATCATTTGGCAGTCAAATTCATTGACATGAGTTTTAAGCTTAATCGTGTTGGTTTTTGGTTGTATCTGGCTCTGCCGCCATAAATGAAAACAACATAAATAGACAATTCTTTGAACTGAATTCAGATCTGATTTCAGTCAATGATCTATGACAGAACAGTGAAGACGAGGGTGAAGACGCCTTTGGATAGAAGCAATGCCTGCGAATATGAAACAAACATCTTCCTTTGTAACTTGTAATTCAACAAGGCAACCAAACTAGTTTCAAGTTATCAAATCTAATATAAATCTATTGCTGGATTATTTGTGGCTATCTTATCCTCATCAGAGTGGTGACAAAGTTTGGGGAGTAAAACATGTACATTCGAGAAGAGTTGTGCAACTGGTTTAATTTTGATGGACTGGCATTTAATTTCACACTGAGCTGTATCTCGAAATGAGAAATTATAAGAAAGACAGCCATGCCATGGAAAGACAGGAATAATAATAATTTTTTTTAAAAACATCAAATCAGACATAACCAGAGACCAAGACAGTTACAGTTGTGTGACAACGAGTATGTGCGAGAGAGGAGGGGGATGGGGAGATGTGCTGGTGCAGTGATGGTGTGCCTCACATCAGAAAGAGCTCTGCATAATTTAATGCTCTGCAGATTGCTCTGCCCCGTGCACTGTGAACCCCAATAGCACATCAGAGTAAAAGCCACAGATGTACAGACAACTAAGTTGGAGGCTGTGGCCTAAATAATAAGGGAGCAGAAATGATTACTAGAGTGTGCCAAATTTGATCTTCCCTGGGGAGGAGGATGCATTTTTTTTTTTTTTGCGAGAGACAAAGAAACAACTTGAGTGGGATTAAATACATCTGAACAAAAACAAAATATTAATTGTATTATAGGACATAAAACGTGGAACAATATCTAACTTGTATTTTGTGCACCGAACAAGGAACAACTACCAATGGCACATAAAAGGATCACGTTAAGTATAGTGCCCTTCAGTGAGATACTTCTCTGCACGCACCAGCAGCAGCTGCTCTGTGGATCTGTTGGAGAGCGAGTGCTGCCTCCTGAAACACTTTGATACACGTATGAAACACTAAAAGACTAAAATGGGAAAGAAACAATCACGTTTCACAATATGTACCCTACTTTTCAATTCAAAATTGATGATGATGTGTATATTGGGACATTTTGGAATTACCAAATGCAGCACAAAATAGGTACACAGTATGTATTTGACAGTGAAAGCACAAGTGTTTATTATTTTATCTAGATATTGTGCAGCCTTGTCCCAACTGATTGTTGTTTCATGAAATATCATATAAATCAGTTCCATTCACTGTTATTGCAGCCGGGGAACCTTTCCACACGTTTAAACATTGTGGACATGCTGTGTAGTTTGTATCTGTTCTTCTTCACTGCCATGCCAACTGCTGGCCTCATCCTTCTTCACATTTCCCTTTCTTTAATTTACAGATTATCCCTTTATTCTAACACTGTGTAACAATAAAATATGCTCACCTTCGACTTATGTTGTGAAAATCTTAGAATTACAGTTTTTTTTTTACTTGTCCTGTGTCAGGCAACTTAAATATAAATGGACAAAGATTATCCTGACAACAGTGTTCTTGTAAATTGGAGTGCATTGATTTGACGCAACTTCCTGCTTTCGCTGGCCCACAAAATCAATCGAATTTAAACATTGTGTAGAAATTGCCACTTTTGTGTTTGTTTTTACAAACTGTTATTTCTGTCTCAAGCGTTATCTGACTTGGTACAGCTTGCACTTTGTCCCTGCTGTACAAGAGGACATGAAAGTTTGAGATATTCACTCGTGTTCATGGCCTATAATCTTAAACTGTCAGCAATCACTTGTGTTTCTCGAGTAAATGCTTTTCTTGTGTCAAGATGCATGCACTCTTCAAGCAACAGCAGAAGCTGCAGCTTGTCAGCTCTGCACATGAACAGGAAGTAACATAATTAGCATTTCAAATTGTTTACTCTTGTTGAGGAGATGATATCTGTGTTTGAATACGGTTAGTGGCTGGTTTGTTTAAACTCAAATAAGTGGGAGGTTACGAGAAAAAAATGTTTTCTTTGAAATAAAAAAAGAAAAGAGCCACATGTTATTTGTGCAAAAAGGGTAGAAAGACATTTATTTTCATCCGCTACGTTCTTTGCATAGCAACAGTAAACAACAAAGATAAAAAAAAAAACCTTTTAAATGCATGACAGTATAAATCGACACCATCTACAGGCAGCCAAATTAGAGCATCTTGGCTGAATAAAGTGGAGTCAGAAGACAGTCTCTGTTCTCGTCTGGCTTTGTGTCAGACAGTCAGTCAGCTGGGAGCTGCAGTGATAGACTCATCACTGCCGGAACGGCCTTTTCTCCCACTCTGCAGCACAGATGGGCTCCATACAGAGAAAACCTTCTGAATATCAGCGGTGTGAAAGCCATATTTTATGTTTGTTGACTCATCTACTACTACTACTACTACTACTACAAGGTTTTTCTTTTTCACATTAAAGTACATCTGCTCACTGCGCTAAGAGTTTATGCAGTATGTTGATCCTTTGCACCAATTTTAAACATATACCAACAACACTGAGAAGACACATGAGCTCTAATATCAGACCATCAAAAATGTTCAATTATCGTCTCCTTCATCGTCTTTGTTAAACTGTTAGTGCTTTTTAAGATGCCATAATTCTGCAGTATGTAGACACATGTATGTACTACACATTATTGTTTCAAAGATTCAGCCCTTTTAGTGAAATGCATGCATTGTTTTAGTGTTGTAAACATAACTTGCAACTGTTTCAGATCAGATTTTGCACAGGTGGGATGAAACTCGAATTTCAGAGCGATGTAGTTTCACACCTGTCTGTCAAATACCAGATTATTTAGTTCACTGTGTAACTTCAAGGACCAATTATGACCCGTTTCCTGGGATTGATTTGAACCAAAATCCATAAAGGTTGTATGAACCTTCTCCAACTCCTGGGAGATGCTGAAAAAAGGATTCAGTTACAAGCATCGCTTTAAATACGCACAGCGTATAAAGAGGGCGAGAGAGAGAGAGAGAGAGAGAGAGAGGAATAAAGAAACAAGCACATCACTGGCATTTTGAACAGCCTTGCGCATACTTTTAAGTAGGAATAATATGATGATAATAATACACACACACACACACACACACACACACACACACACACACACACACACACACACACACACACACACACACACACACACACACACAGCCTTCCTAGTGCCTAGGGATGCATAGGTTGCCAAGCAACAAGGTGGTGTCCTAGAAAAAAAGTTCCAAGGCTGGAAACGCAGAGTTGGATGAAGGTTCAACGCACTGTATTGATCACAGTTAATGGTTTCACTGTACTACAATCAACTGATTTCTATTTCCGTCCTTTCATAGAGTGACCAGAGTCCTGTTTCACATACTGACCACAGATGATGAATCTTCATCCAGTGGGAGTGTAGTGTCGTATCACGTTGGAGTTTTCTTGTTCTCCCTAAACAAAACACATTGTAGATGCTTTTATTGTAGTAATACACAAATTAGCCCACTCAGATTGAGATAGATGAGTTGGACAACATATTAGAAACACTTATAACATGACATGAAGGTAGGATTTATTGCAGGACTGCTGTATGAGACTGCATTCATTTGAGCTGGATGTAACTTAAACACCGCCAACTGACTGTAAATGAACTACACTTCAGTATGCTACACACTTACTGCCCTTAAGAGGTTTTGGATAAACAGTGTTTTGCTGTTTATCTATCATCAGCAGTCGGCCGCATGTGTTATTAGGAAGAAGATGAGACTGGTTTAGCATCCTCTTTGTATGCAAAACAAACATTTTTTTTTACTCATCTATAAGAGTGGAAAATAAATACATTAAAAAGATTCCGCCCACTACGTTTGAGCAAATCTGAGCAAACACTTACTGCTTTGGCTTGCAGTGTGTCAGATAGCCATCTGGCAAGAGGCCACCTTATATCCACTCTGTCTAGAGACACAGTAGCACTCCAGTGCACTGACATACTGCTGAAGAGGTCAACTGTGCTATTATGAAGCAGTATCAAGCCTGCACAATGTTTTAGCTGTTTCTTCTGTATATGCTTTAAATCATTTAGTTTCATTGTTTGATTGTGTGCAGTACTTAACTGATTATTTCTTATTTTGCAGAAATAGATGAAGATCGTCTCCCAAACCAGTTGTACAAGGTAATCTAACTCATGCGCTATGAGGTTATTCTTCATACAGAAATAGAATTATGCCAGTTCTGCTTTTCTTTTTTTAAATTAGTGGCATCTGTATTAAAACAATCAGTTTTATTTTTTACAGGCAGCCTTGATGAACTCCCCTCGACAACGGCGAAAAGGGCAAAAGGGAACCCCTACAATGAAAGGTAGAGTCAGTTATGTAGCTGTGTGATGTTGACATTTTATAGATCGCACTGCTGGTGCACATTAAACAACAGGAAAGTCTCATTCTGTGAAAGTTTCTCTTTGCTGTTTCCAGACCTCTGAACCCCTGCCTACATCTCAGATTTGTTTTCAGTTATTCTTTAAACTGAAATGTAATTCAGTCCTATAATCAGGTTAATTGAAATAAACATATACTTGCATTAAAACCTCAATGTATTGCAATATACACCAATTAGGTTTTTAGCAAATGGCTGCACATTGCTAAATAATAAGGCCTTATTTTTCTTACCATCTCATACAATAAGTCATTAAGACAAATTGACTCTCTTATGGCTCACATGACAGGAAGAGGAAATACAAACAGTGATGAAGTTGTAGACATCTGTCATTATTTAGTCAGTTAAAAAAATAAATGTACGACTACCTGGGTGTGCAGTGGACGGTAAAAAGACACATCTAAAAAACACTATAAATTGTAACTATAATCCCATTGTTTACAATCCAACAATGGGAATACCAAACGTCCAATAATAATAATAATAATAATAATAATAATAATAATAATAATAATAATAATAATAATAATAATAATACATTTTCCAATATTAATGTAATAAGGATGGAACATGTGCATGTCCATTAAAAGAGTTGTTCTTACTGTAAACAATATTGTTTTCATCAGGAAACACAGTAGAGGGAAACTCAAATAAAGAGTTTGGTATAAAAAGTAACTTTGGAAGATACCAACATGATTTGGGTCAGAGTCTGTCTCCATGTACTTATCGGCGTGTCAGTATTTGTTCTAGACTAACTTTAAAAAATGCCAAACTATCCCTTGATGGGACGAAGCTTTTAGTAAATCCAGGATGTGAGATGTTAGGTAAAGTAAACCGTTAGTGAAGTAGCTGAGCTAATGATGCAAGTTTCGTCTGCCCTATTTCGACCTCTGAGCCAAACCGTGATGCACTTGCCTCAATGAGAACTCATCATCCCATTATGTCTTCCCAAAGTGTGGGTCTGTGTGAGATTAGGACATTTGGGGCCCTGCCCACCTGAAGAAAGCCTGAAGAACAAACTTAAAAATGCACAGAGCCCAAGAAGTGTTCTAGCACCGGACTAAATCTGTCGGCTGTTTCTGCACTGCAATGCCGTGTAAATATTATTCTAAGTATTAATTTCCAATTAGACACAAATACAGAATGTAATGATTTATGCAATACAACAGAGAATAAATTCAAACAAAGAAACTGAAGCAAGGGAACAATAATGAGAAGAAATGTGGGGCTCTAGGATGTTTATTCTTATTAGTTTCACAGCTAAACAGCTGCAAGTGTGATAAATCACTTTTTAGAGGAAATTAGGGCAATAATCTGTTAGTTTTAGTTTCCCACTACAAAGAGATTAAGATTAACACAACTGTGGATGAAGGCGGTAGAAGAACGTGATTAAACTAATCATTTCCCAACTCTGATGTATATGTACCTGCCCCCTCACTCCAAACGCTGCTGGGTGTTATTTAAATCTAGCGAGTTTATTAAGAATGCTTAACCTACAATATTCTTTTGAAGTGTTGGATTTCTCGTTGAGTCTCCACCTCTGCTTCCTGTGTACTGTTCATACCGCGTCTTTCTTTCCATTGGTTCCCTTCATCTCACTCCACTTCCCTGTCTCGCTCACCCTCCTTCTTCTTCCAACGTTTCCCCCAATGATTTAGTGCTTTTTACTTTCCACTATTTCTTCCAATTCACTCCTTTTATCCTTCTCATCTTCCCGCGTCAACTCTTTCCTCTTAAAAAACTTTTCTTTTCCCTGCTTCTCACTCACTTCTCTTATCTCCACCTCCCTCCTCCCAGAGCTGCAGTTTATGGTAGAGCACCACCTGTACAGGCAGCAGCAGGGAGCCGGGGACGAGTGCTCCTCAGAGAGCTGCCTGTCGGACCGGCCCAGCCCCGACGCCTTTCCCACCGGGGAAGAGCTCCCGCATGACGATGAGGCCACTGCAGAGGCCTTTGAGAAACTGCGCTGTCAAATGGAGGGTATGTTTGGAGACTGTGAAGAAGAGGATTTTATTTGCAACTGCCTATTCAGACACAGAAACCCTCCGTGAAAAACCTACTACTGATTTAGGCACAAACACCCGCTGTTAAAGTTGTATTACGTTGCCATGTCTTGTTCACATTACTTTTAAGCAGGGGGGAAATAAGTAATTAGTACTAATGCAACAATGTAAAAACACTCCAGTACTAAGTATTAGTCCTGCATTAAAAATTCTACTTCAATAAAAAGTACAGAATTTATTTCATCAAATGTTTATATGTAAAGTAACTTGAAACTACAGCTGTAAAATATATAAAATAAAAGTAAAAAGTACTATACCTCTGAAATGTAGTGGAGTAAACTGTAAGTAGGTACAGTACTTTCTTACTTCTGCATTTCAGTCCGTGTAAGCTTGTAATATGATTAAAGAACATGAATTAACATATGAAGATGTTACACGTACGCCGATACTGTGCCAAATACTTTTAACATGGCAGGTGAGTAGACACAGAGTACAGCACATACTGCGCACACATTCAGTAACCACCCAGCACTAATGCATCATGAGGGCTGCTTTCTAAAGTGCCAAAATGTAATTTTTTATTAATGTTGTTGTCTATTTTCATTTTCATTCTCCGATACAATCAACACAAAAACATTCTCCAATGTAACAGATGATTAAGTTTTTTTATGGATTGCTATATATAGCTACTAATTAAGTTCGCAGTACAGATGAAAGGAGCAAAGTGGGAAGCTGGGGGAAACAAATTGATGACCATTAACACTAGTCCGGTCGAGCGGCGGCTTCACTAAAAGATCAGCCGTTTGAATTCACTCAGGTTGTGAAGTTCTGTACATAATTTAACAGAACATATAGGAATAGAGGGGAAGTCTATTTTTCCTTCTTTACTTGGTTGGATATATCGCTCTTCATCTTGTCCTCTGTTTGTCTCTCTGCCCCCTGCAGAGTTCTCAAGGGAGAGTCTATTAGAAGCTGCTGGTGGACTCGAGTGCCCTCTCTCTAAGGAGGGTTGTTCCAGCTGTTGCCAACGTAGCAGATCCGTCATCGCAACAAAACAACGCACAAGCAGGTAGAGTCAATAGAGCCCCGTTTACACAGGAATCCTTTCCCCTCAGGGGACTCTTCATCATCCGTTCACTAGGCTGGGTTTATTTAGAAATGTTAAACAGTTCAACAGGCTTGGCTTGGTGTCATGTAATCATGGCTTGTCGACAAACATCTGGGAAGTGGCTTTGATCCACACTTCACAAAGTGGAGTGAGTGAAATACCCTCGGAGGCAGATCATACAGGAGTGGAAAAATGTGTGTTGTAGGGCAGATCTGATACCGTGGCTGTTCTGTCATTACTGTAGATTATATGTGTTTGTTTCTTACTTTCTCTCTAGCATTGTTCTATGTGAACCCACTAATCATAAAATGTAGTTTGTTACAACGAATGCTTAACTCTTTGTGTAAAGCCAATTAAAGCGTGTACATATAAAACACGGGCATACTATTTGCCATAATGTCTTACTGTGTGTTCAAACAGAACACAAAAGTAAATGGAAAGAGGCACAAATTGACGCAAAGATTGTCCAAGCGAGTCAAGATCATTTGTGAGGGAAGGAGGTCCACTCTGTGACACACCACTGCACATTGTGAGCAGACCGAGTGCTCGGACTTATCGGACTTGGAATCGACACATACCCAATGTTAACGGATCTGATTATTTGTTTTTTGCTTTATTGCTCATATTTCCAATGAGTATGTTTTAATTTCACAAAAAGTTCCTGAAAAGATCGATGATAACTTCTACCATCACATCTCACATTACAGAACTTCTTCTGTATATAGTAGTAGTAGTTAAACACTAAGCAACAGTAAATGTGTACTTGTCTCATCATTTGGAGAAACAACCATCCCTTGAAGTAATAAAAAGTGTTCATAAATATTTATTTCTATGCAAAAGACCATTAAAATCCCCTGAGTCAGAGTCTGTTCTCTCTTTTATTGTCCCTTAGTCTTTTATGTCTCTGTCTATATGTTGCAGACACAAAAGCAGCAGCATCCAGTGCGAGCCAGCCTGCAGAGGAGAAGACAAAGAAATGCAGCCTGGAGAAAGAGAAATAGAGCACAAAGCTGCTCGATCTGCTCAGCCAGCCGACACAATGACAGGAGATTGTGTCTGCAGATACACTTTCTAGATACATCAGGACATCTATGTTCCTCTACAGTCAGGCCTTAGTTACCACCCCGAGAACAACAACAACAACAAAGGTTTCTACATTTATTTTGTGTCAAAAAAAAATACTGTGTGAATTATTTCATTATAATATATTTGTTTTTTATTGCTTCCCCTGCACTAAACTAAAACTGGCGTATTGCATCTAATTTATGGGAAAGAGAGTCTTTTCCTGTTTCAGTCACACAATCATTATCATAAATTACCACCACTCACATGCATAATGTCCCCTTTAATGTTCAAAGGCGACACATATTCTATTTGCAGTCCTTTTAGACAGTTGTTATCATTAATCATCATGTGCCATGACTCTTGCAATTGTTGTTACATCTCAAAGCAATAAAAATGTATTTGTACCTCATAAATAACTGGGACCGAAATCATAACGTTTAAATTCAAATGCAATCTTTTAGTGACTTAGATGCTAAATCTTAAGTAAGTGGGTAGTACATCTGGGTTTATTGACACTTTAAAATCAAAAATATATATTCACATTTGTTTACACGACTGGGTTGGACAGCTATAAATACATTCTTAAAGAACTGAAATAAAATTGCATGTTATTTTTCTGCTACAGCATGTAGAGCTGCAACACTCAGTCATTTCATCGATTGACAGAAAATGTACGGGCAACTATTTTCATAATTCATTAATCGTTTTCATTCGTCTTTTTAAAGAATAAATGCCACAATTCTCTGGTTCCAGCTTCTCCAGTGTGCTGGTGTCCTTAATCTTCTACAATTATAAATTAAATATTTTGGAGTTTTGGACTGTTGGTCCAACAAAAAAAGACATTTACAGACGTCATTTTGAACTCTGGGGAACACATTTTCCACTATTTTCTGACATTTTATAGACAAAAGGGTTCATTGATTAATCGAGGGAATAATTAAAGATTCAATCATGAACACAATCGCTAGTTGTAGCCCTAACAGCATTACATATCTGCTCTGTAAATTACTTGTTGTCCTCTTTTCAACGTTGAAAAAAACAGAAGATAAGATATTTTGGGGACCTTGTTGGAAACAGCCAATCAAATCGCTTTATTTGAAACCATATTTGCATAAAGCAGTAACCTGGCCAAACAGCATCCTGAAACACAACACAAGAGCCACAAACTTTGAACAACAACCCACATTAGCTTTTCTGCAAAGCTCTCCTCCACATCTAACGCACTAACATGAACGCACGTCCTCTCCTGCACCAGCTTGTTGAACGAGCGACCAAACTAACACTCACCGGGGAAATGTGCGCAACCACTGTCAGTGTGCAGGCTCGATAGCTAAATAGCTGCTCAGCTATGCAACATGTAAACTTACCTGCAAAAGTCCGGTTGATGTGTTGTGGTCCTTGTGTGTTTCTCTTCAATACCACTGCTAACAACTACTGCTAAAAACACGCTTTGTGCATGACATGTAGGCTACAATGTAAATGTATTTACGTTGTCTCTCCGGAAGTCACCTGCTAGCTGCTGTCAATCAAACACAGGCACACCCCAGCTATTGAGAGGAAAAGTATTAGGCTACTGCTAATATCCCAATTAACAACATTAGCATTATTAGCATTATTAGTTGTTAACATTAACAACAACAGACACTAATAACCAGACTTTTACCATCTTAACTGTGTGGTTGAAAATCTCTAGAAGAAGAAGAAGAAGCATGGGACATTAGGGAAGGTTGTGTCTGCAGATGCATTTACATAATATTTGACCCAATCCTTGTCGTAAAACACTTTCCTGCATGGCACTGAATGTGCAGTGACTTTTCTTTACTGTGCTTCATTTTGTAAGGGAACTAATTCCAAAAACGCATCAAGCATTTAAAATACCGGACGACATTTAATTTATTCTAGTTTTGTATGAAACAAGAACATTATGAAGTCTTTATCACACTCTTACATGTTATTTCATCTGTTATTTATGTCACTGAAGTGGCATTATTATGTAGATTATGTGACAATCCTTCCATAACCTTCATACTAATACTTGACATGCCTGAAAGAATTAAAAAATACTGAAAAAGTCAATTAAACCCACCCGAGTATTGATCACAAGGAACAAGAAAGACAGTAAAAACATTCCTGTGCAAGCTTTTGTTTTTTCCTCTGCAGTGTATTTATGGACCATGTAATGTTTGTTAAATGGTAATAGTGTAATAGGTAATTGTTCCAATTTTACTTGAATTGATTGATGATTACGTCTGTAATCTAAATTTGTTTGATACAATAAAACGTTTAAATTGGTGATTGGCTCTGAATCGTCCATCCAGTCAAGTTGGAAGTATGTTTGAAAGTCAGCATGTTTTCTGCTCACATATTGAAAGTCTAAAGCACGTAAACCAGGATCTGCTTTCCTATTAAAACATCAAAACAAGTATGTTTGGGGAAAGTCTTCAAAAACAAGTTAAACTTAGTGTCTCACATCACTGCTCCATTGATCATGTGTTTAGTAGAAGTTCACATTGACTATATTCTAAAAATAGGCACTCTGCCAATACATAATTCAATGTACTCAGAGTCGGGAGCATAAAAACACATAAATCTTTCATACACAGGGCTGGTTTTCACAAATATATTTTTTAACACTGCTGCAATTTAAGCTACATGGGACATCAGACGGCCTGTGTGAGATTGATCACTTCCATTGCAAGCTTTTTGCTGTGAAAGCATGTTGCAGGTGGATTTCTTGACCGTAACAGCAGAAAGTTGCAGTTTTGATAGATTTTCTGTGTCCGTGTGAGAGACACTCTGATCATAACTTTTAAATTGGCTTAGAAATGTAGGATATCATGCATTAAATACCTACTTATTTTGTTTTTGTAGTGAGATGCTGCACATACCACATACACAATATGTACAGTAGGCGTGTAAAGTGACAAAATTGGTATTTTTCTCTGTTTTGCATTCATATTGCTATGTCTCTCTGTGTGTGTGTGTGTGTGTGTGTGTGTGTGTGTGTGTGTGTGTGTGTGTGTGTGCACTGTATGCACTGTATGCACTGTATGCACTGCACATTAAACACAATATCAAAGCTGTTTCTTCCATCCTTGTTGTGCTTTTCATTAATGTTATAATCACCCAGTTGACCTGAATGTAGAACAGCATCATTTGTATGTATTGTTGAAGAAAGCTAAGGATGCAATTGCAAACTGCTTAACTGGCAATTGTTAAAATAAGAAACTCTGTTTGAAGCTGAACCCTCTGGGCAACCCTGGAGCTGCTTCTCTCACTTTGCTCTATAGCCCCTCCAGCTGGGAGAGCAGAGAACTGGTATTGTTGCTTTAGTTGGCATGAGGCATATCAATGTCGAAGCCATGGAGTCAAATTGTATGTTTACATTGATGCAGACTCATTCTTTGTCCAGCAAAAGACACATTTGGCTTTACATACATATTGCCTGATAGTTATGTAATGTACAGTAACTACTGTTTGTATTCTACTGAGGATGAGCAACTCATTCTGACTTAATAGATCCAAACAGGAGTAATAATTGACATGCTACACATATCACCTCTCATATTCAAACTACTTAAATCTGTTGCAAGTGGTTTTAAAAAGGGCTCACACATTAGAAAACAGTGAAGATATCCCTTTAGTTTCCCTTTGAAGTCAAACTAGGTTTTGTACGGAATATAATCTTCATGTATTTTATAGTTATGGATTTGCCCCCAAAAGTCACTGAATGTGCTGTAATTAATTTAGCAGACTAGCAGCTTCATTTCAATCAAAGATTAGAGTTTTGACCTTGCAGTTGAATACTTTAAATGTTTTAATTTAAAATAACAATGCACAATATCACACCATAACAAGGCCAGCCTTTATTATGTTATTAATTATGTACACCCGACATCTGTCCGTCCTGGGAGAGGGATCCCTCCTCAGTTGCTCTCGCTGAGGTTTCTTTCATTTTTCCCCGTTAATTTGGTTTATTTGGGGGAATTTTTCCTCGTCTGCTGCAAGGGTCTCAGGACAGAGGGTGTCGTACGCTGTACAAATTGTAAAGCCACCTGAGGCTCATTTGTAATATGTGGTATTGGGCTGTATAAATAACATTCGATTGATTGATCATAATGCATCGATACTTTACTTAATGACAAACATTGACGTATTTTCAACGTTTATTACATGATTAAAAGATTTGTGTACAGGTCTAACTATTAAAGTAAAAATGTTCCTTATAAGTGTATAAATGGCAAATTAAATTAATAACATGCACAATACTGTATAACATGGCCAGCATGTACACTTTGCATTTAAATGATCACAGTATACTACACTTGAAAAAAGACATGAGGACATTTCTGTCACACATATCCGTATGACAGAAACGTATGCCGGCGCATACGAAATATCGGCAATAGGTTGATATAAATTAAGGGTAAATTGTGATCGTTTGAAGGACGCAGAAGATACACCGAACACGCCAGACATACGGCCCTGTCACACAGTTCCGTATGGCAGAAACGTATGCCGGCGTATATGAAAATGAGCAAATAATTTGTCAGAGTCCAAATACGTCCAACTTTTCCACAGCGGTGTTGTAGCTGACGCATACATAACGAATACATAACGGATTATTATACGTATGTCAAACATTGATATCGTATCACTTACCTATTTAAAACGTATCAGAGCATCTGGCCAACGGAGCTGGAAAAGTGCCATCTGGTTCACGTCATGCTGATGCTGGATAACGGCTAACATGCTGAACGCTAGCTGTACTGTAGAAACACGTTTAATAAGTTACTCCGTCGTCAGGCATCATCTTAACAACGAATATGTTATCCACTCGTTATCAATAAATTGGCTGTAGGGTTAACCGTCAGCCGACGTAGCCTATATCTAACGTACCTCTAACGTAGTCACGTAGGTATTTACGTAGATATGTACGTACTATATGTACGTAGGTAAGTATTCACGTACTATATGTACGTAGGTAAGTATTCACGTACTATATTTACGTAGGTAAATATTCACGTACGTATTCCGTATTCACGTATGTCTAACATAACGTAAGGTCTGCATATCTTATGAAGCACGTCGGGTACGTCCGGTAATTTTGAACATGCTCAAAACATCAGCGTTCAACAACGCACCCCAGCGTAACATCGCATGCTCTTAATGAATATTACTTATGCCTTACCTTATATCAACGTACACCAGCGTGTTGCCGATATTTTATATACGCCATATTTTTGTATACGTTATGCATTTGTTGGGCATTCGTCTGATACATTTGTATAAGTAAGTGATACTCTATCAATAGGTAAGACATGCGTATCTATATATGTTCACTTTTCCGATCCGATGAAAAGTTGGATGTATTTGAACTCTGACAAATTTTCGTATGCACCGGCATACGTTTCTGTCATACGGATATGTGTGACAGGGCCTTTACCTTGGGAAGATGATGTTAACCTTAAACCACCCCTCCCTCCTCCAGCTCCCTCAACCATGATATTGTGGTTTTCTTACAAACAAATGACTCAGCATTAACCTTAGTTAACCTTGGTAGATATTCAATGAAAAAGCACATGTCATAAACAAAGTCCTGTCTACTCTTTTGAATCTGTAGTGGGGTGTTGCATGGGTTTTTCTGACAGCTCCTCTTGTCTGGATCTCTGGCCTTTTGTCACACTCGGGTCTGAAAATCCTGGAGGATGTAGGAGATTAGAAAACACATTGTGTTAAGCTGAACGGGAAACAATATCTGTACCTATTAATCTCCTCATGAGATCACTATGACATGCTAATAATAACAAATCAGATCAGAGAGACTGAGCCCCTTTATAGAGCAGAGTGGCTTTTTCTCCACCTAATCAGCCTCACAAGATCTTTTATTCTCTGTTAGCGGAGGTTGTCACATTTTTCACTTTCATTTTGTAATTCTGAAAAGTACAACCAAATCTCAGGATTGTTTAAATTGTAAGCCCTGCTGTGATAGGTGTGACTTTACACAGTGCATACACATTCACAACGTGAATGATTGAATGTACTACATACCATTGGAGCCACTTTCCTTCCATTTGAGCTTGTTGTCTTCGGTGTGTCGTGTCCAAGTGGAGCGGAAGCTCACCAGCTCAGCTGTGATGTGAGCGAGACTCCACTGCAGACCTCTGGAGCTCTCCTTCCAAAGATTACTAGTGAGAAATAACAGTGCTGTCAATGTCTTTCCAGTTTTACCCTTAATCCTCTTTCTTTCTTTCTTTCTTTCTTTCTTTCTTTCTTTCTTTCTTTTTTTCTTTCTTTCTTTCTTTCTTTTTTCTTTCTTTCTTTCTTTCTTTCTTTCTTTCTTTCTTTCTTTTTTTTTTCTTTCTTTCTTTCTTTCTTTCTTTCTTTCTTTCTTTCTTTCTTTTTTTCTTTCTTTCTTTTTTTCTTTCTTTCTTTCTTTCTTTCTTTCTTTCTTTTTCTTTCTTTTTTTCTTTTTTAGTGTTTTCTCCGCTAGCCCCAAACGCACGTTTCCACTCATAACCTTAACCATAACCTCTATATTGTTATAACAAAGAGTTATAATTGACCTTGTTTGCAGTTGGAGGTGTCCTGTCAACAGTTTTACAAAGGTCTCTTTTGAGACGATGCTTTAGGTTTTTCGTTGTAACACCAGAAGTGTCCACTAGTGGCGGCACAATATCCAGCTTACATGATGCATCCATGGTGCTAAAAACCAAATGTCTAACCATACAATGTCGTACGATATACTTTTCCAACAAGTACACACCTTCTCTGTGTGTGTTACCTGTGTCTGTTGCAGGGGTCTGGTGGACCTGGGTTCTCCTCTACCAAAGGAATAACAATCTTTTCAGCCATGTCCGTCAGTAGAGAGAATGTAGGATACACAATGAAGTCTATGAAGCCTGCAAAAGAAAATGTTCATGTATCAACATGTTTCTGAACTGTTCAAATATGATTGATTTTATTCAGTTTTTTACAAAAAAATAATTTCTAATGTAATTCAGTGATAAACAGAATAAATGTGTAATATGTCATATTTCACAGCAGTTTCATGGAACTGAATCTGTCTTATATTATATCAGTGAGAAAAGGACTAAGTGAAGGAAAGCGTTTTGTGAGACATACCAATCTGAGACTCGGCTACTAGGGTGCTTTTTCGATCGCATAGAGGAGAGAAGGGAAGGCCGAGCTCTGCCTCTCTATCACCCTCACAAAGATAGAAAGAGAGAGAGAAGATATCTTAAAGGGCATCCCACACAACACCTGAAAATAACTTCTTAAAGGTTATTTGACTGCAACACTCCCCACCTGAGACTTTTGGATTGTTCAAAAGATATCGTGCTTTATTTTCCAAAGTAACAAGACAAACATTAAAGAGTCTTTTCAGAATGAGGTTTCAAAGAGAGTAGGGCAGCCCAACACCTCCTCTATTCTATTTGTTCTTCAAGTCCAAGGTGTGAAAATAGAGGAGAAAGGATGACAGTATTAAGAAACGTATTGCTGCATTTACCAGCCTCACAATATCAGTAGGCATTTGTGTGAAAATAAAGGCTTTTTAGTAGGTTGTAAGAACGCATGATCGAGAGTTTTCTTCTTAGAGTAGATCATTAACACTTCCTACACTTGGATCCATGATTGCATCTCTTGCTGAGCTGAAACATCAAACCAACAGTTCTGAAAATGTTGCCAAATGTATCATGAACAATAAACCAAAATCTTGATGTACTTTCAAAACATCAAAACTCCTACTCTCCAAACTCAAAATAATTTCGACTAACAATAAACTATATTTAAATATTTTAAGAATTCAATTTTGTTTTTATGTAACATGATGCTCATAATAACAAATTCAAGTCTATTATTTATAATTATTTATGATTATAAATATTTTTTTCCAACGTGACAAATGAATTTTAATGAAGTTTAACAAAATAATCTAACCTCAAAGGTTAAACTTTCCCCGTCTTCTTCTCCTTAAATTATTTTGTCACACACATTCTTCACAAAGATTGAACTTTTTTCGTCACCGTTTCCAATAAGATCAAATATTTTGCTACATATCTGGCTCAATCCATTCTCCGTAGATTTCTTTCCAGACTTAAATCTTATAAAAGAATCTGAGTTTGTAAGATCTATTGTGGCTTCAACTTCAAAAAGTATATTTTCAATAAACTTTTCAAAGAGACTTTCCTCTCGCTGTCCCTGCTTCAGACCTGAGATTCTATTTACGTTGTTTTCTATGGCTCTGACATAATCCTTGAAGGTTTCCCACTCTCCCTTTCAGACTCCGATGAGTCATTTACAAAACCGGCTGGTATTAGGAGTCCAAACTTTTTCCAACATGTTAACATAATAACAGATCAAACTTGTCAGATAGGAATAGAGAAAGGAAGGACATGAAAGAACAGAATAGAAATCATCTGAACATATTTAAAGGAAAACTTCTCTTTATAATACTTCAGTGAAAATGTTACACATAAGAAGTGACATCCACACTCACAGTGAGACTTGACAGTATCAAGGAAAAACACTGAGACAAAAACAACACAATAACTCAAAAGCTTTTGTAGTACACAAGATATCTCTAAATAATATAATCCCCTCTTATTCCCCCTCTTTTCTTTTCTTTATACCAAGATCAGCATTCTGCCTTGTTATCTGTTGTGTTTGGCCATTTACCATTAATCTAATCTAAGGTGGAAAATAAGTAAGTACATTTACTCATACTGTACCTAAATACAATTATGAGGTACTTTACTTGAGTATTTCCATTTTATACTACATTTTGGAGGAAATATTGTACTCTTCATTGAGGTCACTACACTTATTTAAGAGCTCTAGTTACTTCTCTAATGATTTATTAATTTATTATTTATTATTATTTATTTATTTAGTCATTAAAATGAGCTCCAGCTTGACCAACAACAACATAAAAGTACGTAATAATACATAAATACTAATTATCCAATACAATACACTGACGGTAGCCATTTTGAATTATGAGGACTTTTACTTTTGATACTATGTACAATTTGATGCTTTTATTATTGTAATTTGTATACTGCGGTATTGCTACTTTTACTGAAGTAAGTCATTTCAATACTTCTCCCACCCCTGAATCTCAGTTTGATCATTCAAACAGATTCAGAGAAGAGGAGTGAAGAAAGTGTCACATTGTCAGTTCAGGTCTATTAGAGCTCCTACCTGCCTGAAGAACTCCTCCATCAGGGCTTTGGTCCAGCGAGAGTGCAGCGCCCAGGGCTTGGATGGATGGCTTATGTCAGCCGTGTGGAGTAACAGAGAAAGTGCTTTGGGCTTGTCGATCCTGTCGGAGAAAAGGGATGCTCTTCTTGTTTTTGTTTTCTCAGACATGTCAAAAAAGCCGACGTGACACTTATTTTCCTCTTGGCCTGTTTGTGAAGGTTGTTTGAATCATCTGAACATTTTATTTAATGACCTCTTGATTGTGCACCACAGCGTGAACAACTAGCACTGTCCGTTAGCGTTACCGTTCGTGTTGTTGTAGACATGATTTCATCCCTTTGACTTGGAGCAGGTGGGAGGACATGTCAGTGGACAGCACCATCTCAATAACGAGCGATCGCAGCTCCCTGTAAACAAGAACACACACATTCACACAGTTTAATACTTGACATTGGATTATTAGTCGTAACTGTACAGACGGTAACCTTTTTAGATTTCTTGATGGATTTCCTGTTCCCATGGTGATGCTGACTGCTAGAAAAAGCCCACGTCAGTGCTGCTGCTGTTTTTATTTATCTGCAGAGCGCTATGAATAAAACATACTGTATCTGTGATATATGAAGCATTCGCCTACATGAGTATAAGAACGGTTTGAATGTTTTCTCATATTCTCGTGTTTCAGGCAGAAATTATAAATGCATATTTAAATGTATAAATATTAAAATTATCACTAAAATAGGCATTTTTTTGAGAAATCTCTCTGGTTTGATCATTGGGGGAAAATACAGAATCTTAATGAAAACATGATTTTATGGATGTTTACTGTTTAAGAAACTTCTTTGGCACTGTACTGAAAATCTAATTGAACCACTTGTTGTTCCATCAACAGGAACAGGAAGATCAATAAAGACAAATAACTGTGCAAAGCATGATTTGTTTTTAATTAGGTGTTCCCTTTATATTGTGATGGCTATGATAATATAATCCTCCCTGAATGTAGCACTGATTCTCAAGAAAGTCTTTATTTAGTTAACAGTGAAGGAAGCAAAGCGTTAGTTCAGATAGAGCACACAGCTGACTAGTTACATCCAATTGTATTAATGTTGGCCATTATTTTTAGATTAGATTCAACTTTATTGTCATTGTGCAGAGTACAGGTACAAGCCCATGAAATGCAGTTAGTATCTAACCAGAAGTGCAATATATACAGAAAGTGCATTGAGTGATGCTATAAACTACTATAAATATGTAACAGAGTGCAAATGCAGGTTGTATGTGCAAACAGTAATGATATGAACACCTCAACCTCCTCCTTATGCATCTTGGTTATTGATATCTTGATTGAACTAAGATTGTCTCGTATGTATTTATAGTGGGGTTAGCTCTGACCACCTTGTGACTGTTCAGAGTCTTTGAGAGCAAATCTCTGTAATGATCAGTCCCTCGACATAAATGTCTCTAACTGAAACAAAAATAAGCAACACTATTTTAGATAGTAAAAACATGCTCGTCTTACATCCATTCTTCTCTTGTCAAATTAGTGAAGATGTTCATTTGGTCGTCCTGCAGCAGGCGAAACGCTGCACTCAGGTGATGGCTTTCTTGTACCGACCGATCATTGTAGATCAATGCAAAGTCTGACCTGGAAGACAGACAGTGAAAGAGCAAGAGAGGAGGAGATCGTCATAGAGAAGAGAAAGAGAGTTTACAGAGTGTGAGTGTGCATTAAAATGTAGAGGAGGTGAGAAGGCGATAAAAAGAGTCCTCAGGTGATGATTTAAGCTCTATGACTGTAGGTCTGTAATGATGAATTTGAAGTGCTGAAGAGGGAGTGGGGTAAAGAAGTGTGATAAAAACTGGCACCATGTTAGTATTAATGACTCGGTCTAGAATTTCTATTGACTAATTTCTCAATCAGGCATTCTGTGTCCACTCATTTATCTTATCTACTTTATATCGTGTTAAAATCGGAAATAAAGTACACTGTGAACATTTTCAATTAGTGATTATTTTGTTAAATCAAACACTTGGGAAAATCTCCTTAAAGAAAACATTCAATTGTTTGTTAAAATGGTCCTTTGGAGGCTGTTAAACGTTTTTACTTTCACAGAGAGAGACATCAGCTTGATTCATGATGGTTACAATTGTTTAAAAAAAATATAGTAACACATTATTTTACGGATCTGTAATTTTCCAAATACTTTTAATTTCCTAGGAAGGTGGGAAATGTGGCTGTAATTGTACTGGACAGGAAACTCCCCCGATGCTGATGTGTTATGGTTTCTCTTATGTATATATGCTGTAGCAGTATGGCATTGGCATTGTGAGAGACAGCTGCAGGCAATTTACGCTGGCACTGCCTCCTCTTACCCTGAAGAAGACATGCTCTATGTTGAAACATTCGTTGTTGCACATTTTATCTTAAATGTTTTATGTAGAGTTTATTAGGAGTCGTTGGTTTCCAGAGAAATTTCCTGGTAAGAACTGCTCCCTTTAAACCAAAGCAAATATATCAATTTAATATTATTTTGTTATTGGAAACTTTAGTATTCCTTTTAGAGAAATTGTTTTTCTTGCATGTAGACACATTTTTAAGGTCAACGCAGCTGCTGTGCACTAATTAAAAGATTTATGAATGAAATCCATTGTAAGTAATGATTTAAGTGGATATGTACCAATTGAACACTATACTTGTAACCTTTAATTACCACCAAATGACATCATTCATGGAGAAATGTTAATATAAATGTAATGCTACTGTAATAAGAAATGAAATAAACCTTTAAGGGTGGGGAACTGCAGCAGGATCCGGCCCTCGAGGTAATTCATAAACACACGCAAAAACATAAACTAGAAAAAAACTTTTTTTTAAACTAACTTTTTTTCCTGGCCAAGGTCAGGGTCCTTGAACACAACACGAGCGGAACGTGTCATCACGTGGTCATGTCACGTAAAAAACTTCAATATTAAACGAGACTGTCGTTGACATCAGTGAACGCAGCATGGCGAGTGTAAAACAGAGAAAGCTGGATGCGGAATGTCGCACTTTCCTGGAGAAATGGACGAACGATTATTTATTTGTGTAAGTAGTATTGTGCCTAGTTTGTGCGGACGCGCTTGTGGTGATGAAATAATAATAATAATAATAATAATAATAATAATAATAATAATAATAATAATAATAATAATAATAATAATAATAATAATAATAATAATAATAATAATAAAATTAGAAAATCATTACAGCACGAAACATGCCGAACTGCACGAGCTGAAAGGACGAGTGCGTTTGGATAAAGTTAACGCTCTTCGGCGGAGTTTGGCCCAACAAGCAGCTCTCTGCAGAGCTTAACATGAAAACATGGAGAGATAGAGAGGTAGACCACCACACCAAGAACTGTTCCACTACTGCTGTACAGTTATCACTGCCATGTGCAATACTCACTTTATTTTCTATCAACCTCTTGGTTCTTAAATTATATTTTATTCTATTTAATTATTGTGTACTGCCTTTTTACTTCATAGGTTCTTTTGCTGTGACAAGATACATTTCCCCGTTGTGGGACTAATAAAGGATTGCTGATTTCTGATAAAACAGAAAGATACATGGATAAAAAAGTTGCTTTTTTGCAATTAGCATAAAAGAAAAGTGAAATTAATGGGCTGTGTCTCAATAAAATATTGCAGAGGTTATGAGTTCAATAATTAGTATGGCCCTCGAAGGATGTTGTAAAATAAAAAACTGGCCCTTGATAGGAAAAAGGTTCCCCACCCCTGCATTAAAGTAACAAATGTGCAGTGAAACAACTAAAGGCTTTTTGAACTTTTGTACCTTGACTCTCTTGGGAATTAATTCTCCTTTTTTTGTGGACATGCATAGAAACTTCAAATTGAATCCAGTCTAGTTCTTCAGTATTATACTAAACACAGCCTCAAGCAGAGCTTCAAAGCTTTGTGGAGCCGCATGCTGCACGTCATGAAACTGCTTATTTAGTCATACTTTGGAGAAATGTTCAGTGTTTGGAGCGTACAGGTGGACAGTGGAGAAGTGCATGCCTCTGCAAGAGTGGTTTGAAAAGTTTATATTGATGTTTTTAATTAATGAAAACTTTTAGCCACTGGAATCGATTGTAACCAACATAAAGTCCAGCTGACCACAGCCAGTGTTCTTCATGAGTGTCTGACACTGAGAACATTTGTACGACTTTGAGATAGATCTGTTTAGATTCTGTAAACTAAGACATATTGTCTTATTATTCCCAAAGCATGATGATGATGATGATGATGATGATGATGATGATGATGATGATGATGATGATGATGGGTGCCAAGAGACTGCGCTCTTCAGCCGTCCTATGTGGAAAATCGACATCTAAAAATACTGTCCCCTCCATGAAGATGTGTTTGCTTTGGAGTGCTCTCTCTCCCTCTTTCTAAAATTGCATCTAAGAAACATTATCTTACTATTCCTACATTTCCTGATATCTCCTACTATTTAAAAAAATGTCACAACAGGATGTAACATATATATAGCAGGTTCTTTTTATTATAACACAGAGTTTATAAAGTATTATTCAGAAAAAGCTTACTTGGTGTGGATGTGAAAGTTGTTTGTGGTTCCCGTGTGTTCATAGTCATGGATAGCTGCAGCAAATAGTGACGCCATCACCTCAAGCTCTGTCAGCCAGTGCTTCATGGATGCAAGAGACAAAACAAATCAATATAAAAACACACTGTATGTGTAGCAGGGTGCACATACTGTACTGTGAGAGAGGGACAGTTATTATGTCCTCACTTGGATTTAAAGGATGGGGCTTATTTTTGTTATTGTCAACAAATCCTATGAAAAGACCAAAACCAACAATAAATTGATCCTACTAGCAAGTATGTGTAGCCAGATACAGCTTATAGATCTCTATTGTTGTCAACAAGCCTATGATGAGAATCTGGGGCCATGCTAGCTGTTAACGCTAATGTCCGTTTGCTATCGTAGTTTAGTACGTTATCATGCTAACAATTGTTTCATCATAAACTTTTAGTATTGGCATTGGACAAATGAACATTTTGACCTGATAAAGGCTCTATATTAAAAGTGAATAGATTGTTCATCGTAAAGGGAACATGACTGTGGACCACATTTCATGGCAATTCATCCAACAGTTGTCAAAACATTTGACTTAAAACCACTAATGTTAGCCTGCTTGTGGCGCTAGAACTAACATTAGAGGTTCACCAAAGTCATTGGGCTTCGATCATGAATGTCTGTACGCATTTTTATTGGCAATCCATTCAAACGACATGGTCTTCATTACGTATAATAATGTCATTTAGTACACAAAATGTGTATAAATCTGCAGCTGATAATAGTCCCCAAAAGAGTGGTGTTGAGTTATGTTTGCTTGAACTGAACCTTTAAAGACTTGTTCTTACCACATGGCAGACCACGTTGTAAATCAAGAGTGTTAATCGTTCCAAACGGCCTAACAGGAGGAATAACAAACTTACCAGAGTGGTATTCCTAAATACGGGAATAATGGTGCATATTTTCAGATAGTCTCTCCTGGAAGGTAATCATATTGCTGTGCTTCTGCGGTTGTTTACATTAAAAGTGACAGAAACAGGGGAAGATACTGGCAGCGTAGCACATTGTTGGTGCTGGTCTTTTCGTGGGATTTTGACATTGAGATAATATACAAAAACACTAGCCTCCTCCTTTAAAAATGGGATGCAGCACCATAAATAGCCGTATGAAAGTGAGCCCAGTGTACCACAAGTCCAGAGCGCAGCAGCAGGCAGTGCAGCGTCTGAGTCACATCAGCAGCATGAATGTGGCTGTGGTAGGGGTTTTTGTGTTTGCAGTATCCTCTCTCCAGTGCAGACAGGAACTCTGTCAGGCACGAGATGGGGATCTGCAAAATGCATTACATAATCATTAAAGCCAAAGTTTGTGTCAACAATAAATGCTAAAAAAACCCAGCCTGAATGATGTCATAGAGTTGTGGTTAGGATTGACAAGGCGTGCATGTGATTTGCACACTTAATTTGTCAAGCCATTGGTCCAAATTGATAATAAAACCCATATGCCTGATTATATCTGCAATTACAACACACATTTTCCGCAAAAGCAAAGGTTACAAGGGCAATAATGATCATGTTACTGTAAGATTTTCCGTCCAAAGCACTGACATTCTTGCATTTATATCATAACATATTGTATGGGAAGTGCACTGTATATACTATGCAATGAAATCCAAAGTTAAAACACCTTAAAACGGCTGTTGAGGCCATATCTGGTGATCAGCTCAAAGAACAGAGTTCGCAGAGCGTGATCAGAGCTGGCTGAGTTTAGAGCAAAGACATCAAAGCTCCAGCGGTCAACATCCTGAAGAGAAGGAGGGGAAAGCGACTGCGTTATTGATTCATACTTGTGGCATGTACACGATGCCATTTGTGATGTCCAATTTATTGCACAAATACACAACGCACAGAGAGATTTATGATCCGTGGAGGCTTACCCTGAGGCAGTTTACGGCCGCCGCAGGTTGGTCTGGCATGGCTGCGGTGTAGGCCCTCTTGAACATCCTGATATAATGCAATGTTTATGTTGAGTTCAGTTAAAGTTCACATGTTGACACTATGCAGCCAACTCGTCTCAGGAGCTGTTTATATAAATCCTCCAAAGTCCCTGTCCCCTTTGGAAGGATGTTTTAAAGAGAAAAGGGGGCTAATGTTTCACAATCCAGTGCAGCTGTCTGTGTTTTCTGTGGCTGGGATAGTAACATCACTGTATGATCTTATATTAGAGTTATAGTATGGAGGTGGAGATCAGTCATTTACAATGGGAGTTTTATAGTATGAGATTATAGTTTACTTATTTTATTGTATTTAAGTCTCATAAATAAAACATATAGTTGTATGACTGTCTCTGTTTCTTTACTGCTGCAGCTGCATTGTTAAAGTCAAGTATCCTGACGAATCATACCGGCCTTTTCTAAACAAATCCTAACCATATAATACTAAAATAGAGATAACATTAGCATATGTGTTATGTTACCTCTCCACAAATATCCCAGCCTGCACTGCATGCACAATGCTGCGGAACTTTGGCTTCTCATCCGAGCGTCGTACAGGCCGCCGAACCCTCTGGGTGAAGGTGGACGCCAGCCAATCGGTGACCTCTGAAGGCACGCCGTCTGACTGCAGCTGCTGAAGGTCGTCCTCTGACTCCAGACACTGCCTGAGAGAGACAACACACAAACATCTATATTAGTGAAGCATTTTAATGTATATTAGACCTCTTCAGTGGAAACATGCCACTGTTATTATCAAACTATACCTCATAGTGGTGGTGTTGCTTATGTGCAATGACTTTTCAAGGAAAAGTAAAACACTGAAATATGCAGGTAACGAGTTCTGCAATTCTCTGTTATCTCCAAAGACACAGAGTTGGAACGCAAAGAAGCTGGAGAAAGATTGTACCAATATTGACAATATTGATTGCTATATAAATTTGGCTGTCTGTTTACAGCTCATAGGCGCTGTTTTCTTGAAATTCTGAAACGTATCGTAGGTTGTTCTGGACTATTCTTTGGGTGTCCATTTCTGTCAGATTACTGGCACCTGATAATCAGTGTTACACTGAGGTGTAGTTGATGATGTGAGGGCCCCAGGCAAAGGAAAGCAGTCCACAGCTGCTCTTATTTTTCAGTAAATACAATTTTCGAATAAATGGAAAGTAATGCTCGTTATGGGGCGTCGCTTCACAAGTCACTATGTGGGTTTCCTTTGGGGAGTCCAGTTTCCTTCCACAGTCCAAAGACGTGCAGGTTAGGTTAACTGCGGACTCTAAATTGTCTGTTAGAGTGAAAGTCAGTGTGAATTGTTGTATGTTAGCTCTGGGACTGGCGACCTGTTCACATTGTACCCTACTTCAGGCCCAATGTGAAACGGGAAGTGCTCCAGCATTCTAGGACCCTGCTACGCAGAAATGGGTATAGTAGATAATAGATGCAGTAATGGATTGATATAACTTCTAATCTTGTCTTTTTATGCCCTTTTTAGCTTTTGTTTGGGAACTTATTTTGGACCTTTTCTTTGGACCTTCAGCCTTCGCCCTTTTGGGCCTTTAACAATAATTCTCCTACCTTGTTCCATCGAGGTAAACCGCCTCCAGTAACGACGCTGTGAAATCCAGATTCTTTTTGATTTCTTCAAAGTCGACATCTTTCTCCTCCAGCTGCTTCAGCATGCTCCTCAGCCTGTAAGGAAACTAAATCATTTATTTGGATGTGAATGCAAAACAAAATAAAATGGCACATGCCATTTTTGAAAGTAATGGAACTGCTGTTTTCACCCTTAGAAACAGCAGTCACTGAGAGGTAATAGTGGTGTGAAAATGGTTAGAGGTTACAGCAGTTTGGCATCAAAGTCTTCAGCTCCAAAAGAAAGGTCAGTTTGAACAAAATGGGAACTTTGTGTGTTACAAGCTTTCGAAACACAGCTCTAGAAATTGACAGCGCTTGTCACTGTCTTGAGTGAGTGACGCAAGGTAGGAGTAGTGCTTTAAAAAGGTTGAGAAATCTTCCTGAAAGGAAAGAGTTCATTTGGAAGTGATTTAAATGCCAAGCTGTCCAAAGAAAGCCATTGGCAAAAGGGCATCATTAGCGCCAAATTTTCCATGAGAGAAAAACTTCCCAGGGTTGAGGTCTTATGTAACCCACATTTTGTCAAAGTGAGCTCCATGAAAAATTATGTTTTTGAGTTTTTAAGACTTGGCCATATTATGATCTTGTCTGAGAAAATATTGCTCAATTTGAAACTTTGAATCGAATTACGATAAAGAATAAATAATTTCGCTAAAACATGTTGGTGTGCGTACGATGCCGTGACAAAAAGGATTGTGTTCAAACTGCCCCAGGCCACGCCGCTGAGCCAACTCCTACGGATGAGACGCTCACAGCTTTTCAAGTGTTTATCACGCTGGCAAGGGCTTTCAAAAGCTGTTGAGTCATAAAAATAGCATGCATCTGAATGCCACCACTCACTTTCAATCTTAAGTAATCTTTTGTGATAACACAGTCTTTTTTGTTTTAGCTATTTGCAGTAGAAGAGCCTCTGACAGGACGTTTACAGGAAATTACTCGTCAAGTGCACTTGTGAAACTTTGTTTATAGAGAGAAATGACAAATCCTCCTTTGGCTCAGGCTTTGTTGAATCTACACACTGCATAGTGTCATCCTTACTAAGTGCACTTACTATGTGTTGAAGAGTGTGAATGGTTTCAGCTTTGTCAGCACAAATCTCTTAAGAGATTTCTGTGCCTGCATACTTTTTATTGAAAAATAAAGAAGCAAACAAAAACTTAAACCCAAATCAGATCATATATAATGTCACCATATAAATACCTTGAATTGACACTGGTACTTATTGACTATCATGAGAAATGTGTACATTTATGGCAAGAAATACTGTTGCACAAAATAACCCAACAAGGTTTCGAATTTGAACCTTGCAGACACTAATACATCGAGGTGTTAACCAAAACAAAACACATGCTCATCACCTCAAAACACATGAGCAAGATGAGTGTTAACACAACCATTTGCAGTGGCAAGTGCTCTCATGCTGCTAAGAATAGTCTGGGAGAAAACTTGATGAGTGCATTAAATATGTTAAATCTCCTGCAAAAAAAGAAAGAAAGAGACAAACAATCATTTTAATTAAAAGTGTACTTTTTAAGGTACGAATAAACTTCTCATTCTTTGCTTTGCAGTGATCTGCAGATCATTACATTTATAAAAAATCCATCAATTTGACTCACAAATTTCCATTGCTGCAAAACAAGAAAACCTTCATCAGAATTTGATCCAAACAGCCTTACAGCACCCAAAAGTGATCAATCTTGTTAAATGTAAGATGTAGAAAGTTCGGTAAAATCCTCCAGCCTTATTTATGCAGTCACAGAAAGGCTGAACATATAGATCTACAGATCTTAACCCCCTGTCTTACCTAGAGATGGGGATCTGCAGCCGTTTCTTACGGATTCGCACCAGTTCAGCCATTCCACACTCAAGCTGTGCCCTAATGGACCCCAGAGTTCAATAAATCAAAAAAATAAGAGGACAAAAAAGGATTTTTTTTTGCTGAGAAGTTGTAAGCAGAAAAGTTCTCTAAACTACCAACGCAAACTTTGTGTGTCCTGAGACAGACTTGTGTTTCAACAGCTCTCCCACCCACTTCTGGGGGGACCTACTCAACTTCACTCTGATTGGATGGCCAAGTCCAAACTGTGTCAGTGGGTGTGTGTGTGTGTGTGTGTGTGTTTTTGTCAGAGAGTGAGTGTTTGTGTATATGTGTACACCCGTTGTGTGAAGTGTGAGTGAGTTGACCTCACTCATGATGAAGTGTTGACTGCAAGGCTTTCAAGCCGCATGTACTCAAATCCCCAATGAGAATTTTCCACCGCAGCCGCAAATTAGGGAACTACACAGAGAGTCTTTCACTGAAACCCACCAGAGTCCCCCGAACTAAAAAACATAAACGAAGCTTGTCCTCAAAAGCCATCCATAACAACATGATAGTGGGTGCTGCAGTGCACAAAAAATAGGCATTCTTACATTTTAAATAAAAACTGCTGACTGGTTGCCTCTTTTTTAACTGCTCTGATTTAGCTGAAAAGTTATTCACATAATTCATTCTGAAAAAAGGAAGTAAATATGGTGTTGGAGACTTCCTTTATCACAAAATACAAAAACTTCCATCAACAGAGGCTCAAATCACAATTAGGATCATATCAATAATTTACTTTAAAGGTTCAATGTGTAAGATAAGGCAGAATTTAAACTTAAAACATTAAAACAAGACGTCAGAGCTGTGTTGCAGAGATATCTACTGAAACTAGCATCTAACCGATTAGCTGCGCTCCGTCCTGTCTTGTAATATCACTTGTTCCTGTAGAGGTGATAGTGAGTCACTGTAGCTCCAGTCTGCCCTCAGTACAGAGAGAAGAAGTACAGCTGCCTGACTGGCTTACTAATATTACAGCCATGTTCCATGTCTGTTTTCTAGTTTGTTTATTGGAATACATTCAAAGTAGCAGAAACGAGAAAACCACCCGCACCACCTCGCTTTGTCCTCACAGCTGCCAGGAGGCTGTTTTGCCGGGTGTATAGCTGTCGGCAGCCCGGCGTAGCTTCAGTTAGCCGTTAGCTCGAGTTCAGCCACAGCACCGCGGAGCTGCAATCTCCCTGCTGCTGCCGTTACACAGGTTCAGCAGCCCGCTGTGACTGCCAGGTGCTGGGGCTTATTCTGGCTGAGCTCCAGTCTCTTCGGCCGCTGACTGGGGCTCCGTCTGACGCAGGCAGCTGACGAGTACCGGTTCAGCCGACCTCTCTCCTCCCCCGGCTTGCTGCTCTCTTGGCTGTGCCGCCACCGGGAAGATGAAAGAATATGCGGGTCGTTTTCTAGTTTCATACACTATGAATTTAATCCAATAAACAAACTAACGTATCGTCAAACGGAGTTTCAGCAGTTTGGTCGAATTTTGGTATTCTTGCCCACCGACTGACTGACAGGCATTACACAGGAGTAAATGCAATACACAATTTAAAGAATAAATTATAATACAATAAATATGCCAAACTACTACAACTAAAACATTTATAATAATAATTAGAGATTGTATGGACCCAGTTTAGAGGTGAAATACTATCCCCTATTTCTTTGGAGCAGGTGGCTCGGAGTTACACATTGAACCAAAATATTTTTATTGAAAATGTCACATTTATAAATGTTATAGAGTGTATTATGAGACATCATCAAGAAAAGCACACAAACTTACGAGATCAGATGAGACAATGAAACACTTTTATAGTTCTAGGTCTTAAATCCATTACTAGTCTTTATTTATAGAGAAGCCTATTGTGAGAGCTGTAGGACAGCGGGGCTTGCATGGGAAAACCCCTTGCCTTGCTTGTCCTGCTTCGGCTGCTGGGTCAGACTGACTCTCATGCTCCCATGCTCTTTGACATATTGCAAAAATGAAGAGAAGTAACATCGCGACATATGATTCTCCATCTCCTGTGTCACTTTAAGCTGTTTTGTTTTCACCCAAAGCCATGAGGAGATCAACATGAGTAATGGCGATCCTGATAAAATGACTCTCATATTCATTCTGTGATTTCAGTAATAAAAAGTACATTAAAGAGTATAGAAGAGTAAATCGTTTAGTGTCACTTAGAATCCTTTAAAAGTGAGCGTGTGCTTGCCAGACTCTTAGCGGCTAGTTTTTCTCTATTTGTCAGTCATCCTCTCAGTCTCCCTCTGACGATGACGAATCCTCTAATCGCTCTCTGTCCACTCTATGACACAGGCCAAATATTACTCACTACGCCCTACACTTCAGAGAGAGAAATCTGACTCTGTGGCACCATTAATCACATAAATGTGACATGTCTCTGCATGGGAACTAGATGTTCAAGAGACTGAGGGTGCTGAGGGGCATGTAGAGTGGACGTTTTTGTTTTTACAACAGTGGAATCAAATACATTTTACCCAAGTGAAAGTTGTTTTATGACTGAATACGATGATCAAAGGCTGAGAGGTTTTTTTTCTCAGGTTTTTCTGGTCTCTTGGGTGACAAATTAAAAAAGCATATTGTCTCACTTCCTGTGGTATTTAGCAGAGGATGAATCTCACTGACTTTGATGTTCCACTGACTTTTCCTTTACCGCCACCTTGAGGTTGACACATTTGTTTTTAGTGAAATGTCTTAACAACTACTGGATGGATTGCTATTAGATATATTCATGTCAAGATGAATTGTTAGAACTTTGTGTCCCCCTGAATGTTTATCTAAGCCCATCATGAGGTTTAACTTGTTTATTTGTTCAATAGTTTAATGATTAATGACCAAAGCTTTTGCAAAACAAAATGATATTCCCATCAGCCTCAGCTGTATTTTTTGTTTTGTGCTAATTAGCTAAAGTTAGCATGCTAACACACAAAACTAGATGGCGTGCATGATAAACATTTCTAGCAAAGCATGTTAGCATTATCATTGGGAGCATGTTACATTGCTAGCGTTACAATTTAGCTCTGTGCCTGCATACAGCCTCACAGAAACGCTAGCATGAATGAAAACTCTTTATGTTTTAAGCAACACAATAAAACAACAATAAAAGCCCATCATTGTATTGTAGTGAAGACAAGTACTTCAGAGACAGTAATCTCAAAACCTGGACAAATAAAACAAAAAACATGTGAATGGCTAAAGTTAGATTATATTAAATTAGATGTTTTTGTAATTTGAGTGAACTGACCCTTTATGGTTTATATAATGTATCAATACAGAGTCCCGTTATAAATCATTTGTTTGCTTCATCCCCTTTTAAATCAGATACTTTAACATGAAGAAACAATGAGCCCAGAGATAACTAAGAACATTTTCTGTTTGTTTGCAATTCAGGAGAAGATCATTGCGTTGAATATGAAAAGAGAGCATCCTAAATTCTGTAACTTAACAGTCATACAAGTATGTTGCAAAAGAAAATACAGTGACACCTCACTGCACAACAAACCATTGACTGAATAAACTAATCTAACTCTTCTGTATGTGCCACAACAAACCGAGCACGTTACTGAAACGTGCAGTGTTGAGTAATAAACCTTTAAAGGCAGTCTTACCGTTCCAGTGTGGTTCCCCATGTCACAAGACATAGATGTCTATCAGCTGCTCTGTGTATCCTGCAAGTTGGTGTCATAACCTGAGGCTCTGAACACCGCTGAAGACCACGTGTGTGATTGAAAGCGTTAGACACAGAATGAGCGCTGTGCCTCTGTGTGTTACTGTTAATCCAGCAAATGTCCTCGGTTTGAATGTGTGTATATATAGTGCTGTAGTTTATGTTAATCTACACTGCTCTGTGTTTACACTCTCAGATACATCTAGTCCGTTCCTCTGTGTGTGTGTGTGTGTGTGTGTGTGTGTGTGTGTGTGTGTGTGTGTGTGTGTGTGTGCGTGTGCGTGTGCGTGTGTGTGTATGTGTGTGTGTGTGTGTGTAATCTGTCTGTGTCACCAACACAATCAGCAGAGAGTCTTTATATCAGGACAAGAGTTTCCACCATTAACTGTCCTGTGACAGGATGCACTGTTTATTTACATGCAACACATATGACACCATCAACTACTAATATGAATACTTATAATATTGTTGTAGATGTAATTTGTTTGTTTTATAAAGATTGATTATATCAGTAACACTTTACTTTAACTGAGCATATAAACATTTAATAAATGGTTTATAACACATTATAATGAGGACATTTGAAGTGTTTGTTATGTACAGCATTTGTCAATTACAGAAAGTTACAACTTCTCCTATGAAGACATATTTTATTCATTTTTATTATTAAAACTGTGTTTCTGAATGTCATTCATTATCTGTGTTTACACCAGTTTCCATTTACGGGTGTCCACAGGAGGAAAATAATATATAAAAATATATAATTATATCTGCTTACAAATGCATTACAGCGTGTTTCAAACTATTTAATAATAGTGCATATGCTGCTTATTAGTTGTAAATAGAGGGGTTGAAGTAAAGTGTTACTGTCATATCAAATGCTGGCGATGAGGCACTAGCATGCAGGGAAAAATTTTCAGAAAATCTTTAACAGTAAAATAAATGAAAGCAGCATTTCACAAGAAAGGGAGCGCTCACATGTCTGGTGGTGCCTAATGGGCAGCATGATGAAATAAAAAGGAGCAAACCTCCCAACTGATATCTGGCTGCTCCCTCTGCACATACCATACATTATAAATGGAATAAAATGTAAGTTTCTTTTACAAACAGTATCTTAATTTTGTAGTTTTGTACCATAATCATTAATTTTTTCCCCTCAATGGCACATGTTATCCTTCATTAAATCACTGAGGCCTGTCTGTTGTTTTAGTCTCTGGGACTTTAACCTTTTATGAACACACACATTCATACTGTTTATTTCTGTTAGTGATTTTGCCTAAAGTATGCGATTTGGTAATGTGCTGTTTTAAGGATCTGTCATTTGTTTATTCATAAATGTTCAAATTTGTATTTTTGTAAGTGTTGACTGTAGTGGGAATTGAACCTCTTGTGCTCTTGTGAGGGCTGAGTCCCAGCGTTAGAGGCTGACGCCCTAAATCCAACACACACACACACAAACACACGCAGACGGATGTCAGCATCCAGATCTCCAGTGTGGCAACCGAACGGATATAGCTGCAGACGAGGGTGAGAAGGGAAAGAGACGGAAGGAAAAGCAAGAAGAGAAGTCCGGTGCTGGTTGCAAAATAAAATCACCAAAGTGATCTTTTAAAATGAGCAAAAAGCACTTTTGGTTCTGCAAAACTGGAGTGCATCATTAAAATTGTACATGAGAAATGACGAGAAGACAAGAAGGAAGGGAGGGAGGGTATCGAGGGTGGAGGACGGACTGGAAATAGATGAGGAATACTTGTTGAATATGGACCAAAAAGAAAACAAATAGCCTATTATTATTTATTTTTTTATTTGTGATAGATTTGTAAGAATGAATGTTGTACAGCAACTATTAATACACAAATCATGTCATGGCACTGATGTAACATATATGAGGGATGTTACAGAATATATCTGATTTGCATTTGAATTATTGAATATATATATATAAGTAATACTACAGTAGTCGTAAATGTATACTGAAATACTGGCAGATAAGCAACAACAAAGTAAGTCTAGAGTTTGTAAAATGAGGGAGGATCTTTTTTAATGTGTGACTCACAAGAGGCATTATGATCAAATATCCAAGACCATGGTTAAACCTTATATGAATAAGAGACTGAACGGTAATGAAAACAAAACATGCATGCACATTAAAATAGTACCTTGGATGAATAAAGGTTACATCAGATGTATTTGACAAAGTCTTCAGCCTAGAGTGACGATGAAGGTCCTATACACCTCTCTGTAGGCGTTTCGGAGCAGAACATACGGGAAGCAGCTCTCCAGCATGTCTTGGCTCAAGAACGAAGACTCCTCCACGATCTGAGTGAATCAGTGTTTAAAGTGTTAAAAGTGGAGTATTGGTGTGCTAATGAGTATTTAAGGTAGCATTGTATGTGGGATTGAGTCAAACTACAGGACCCGTGTTGATCATGATGAAGGAACATGGTTACATGTGCAACCGTGTGGCTCACTGATGTATTTTTAATTGTTCTGGGTAAAAACGGAGGTTTATCTGACAGAGACAATATTTGTTGGTGAGATCAATTCATTGCCAGTTTTGGTATGTTCATGGGATTTGTTGACACTTCAAAACATATTGATTACCACCTGTGTTATAGTATAATAAACACTTGTTCTGCAGTTACTGTGCTTTAGTGTGGACGGAGATTTCTGTATTCTTGATGAGGAAAAAGCCCTCCCTATTCATTTGAAATTTGACTTCCACTCTAAGATATGCATACTTACTCAATAGGGTTTATGAGATGTCCTTAATGACTTTATTGTTAATACTTTATTATTTAATGCTTTAGAGATAAGGAACAAAGCCATTACAGAAGACACTGCAGGCCTGATGGCTTATTGTAAAGAAGCAAAACCTCAATCAATGAAGGGTCATTGGTTTTCCCATTAGTCAATTTATAAACCCACTTATGTCTTATTGTAAATTAAAAGAAATACATGATTAGTGTTGGACTGGCAAGCCTACCAAGTGTAGGAGCAGGTAGATGGAGTCTCGGTTTTTGCTCTCCATTTTTTCCACGTTTTGTCCCAGCTGCAGCAGAGTCGAGGAGGCCAGCTGTGGAATAACACAAAGTTAGAAAAGATCAAACAACTGGAACGTTTTTACACTGTTGGACTCGACCTCAACGGGGGCAAGGGTTGCCAGTGTCTTGAGAACGCTCTTAAACTGAAATATTGTCAGAGTAGTGTGCCCAAGTAACAATTTAACCCTTTGTTAGATGCACATTATGCATTTATGGCTTGAAGATTTATGATTCTTTGCACCATGTCATAATCATCTTTATTTTAAAGTCAGAACTCCCCGACCTTATTGCTTGCTCCTCAATACAAAGCAGTGTCTACTTTAGGCCCCTCGTTACACAGGTCTGTCAGGTAGGCACCGCTAGATGGAATAATGATTTCCCCTTCTGATCAAGTATTTCACATGAAAAACACATTGTTGTGTAACAGAATTTAGATTTCTTTATTTCATACCAAGCTAAGCTTCACGCAACAACTTAGATTCATCCACCATGTTATAAAATGAACCTTTCTTTAATTTGAATAGTAAGAAACTCACCAGGAGAAACTCTTTGAGGTGCTGCTCTATGTTTTTGTTCTGAACCGTGAACATGGCAGCAGCTAGCTGGTTGATAGCTGTAGCTAAACAGTGGATGTTGTTGTTGTGACCTGAGAAAATATAAACACAAAATTCAACACTGACAAATAGAAAGAACCGAATAGCATGTCTTGTAACTTCAGACACTACGCTAAGGATGTCTTCGTGGCTCGACAAATAGAGAAATGTCCAACATGCTAATGGAAAATAGAGACAAAGAAAATAATCTGAGACAAACGCCACCCTGTGCTGTGATAGAAATCTGGGCTATTTGCTGCTCTTAATGTTGCAGTCCAGGCTTGGAGCCAAGCGGTTAGGGTCACCAGGGATACATGCCAAGAGTAACTGTATCGATGCACGTCAGCCAAACTTATCTGTAAACAAAAGTCTCTCAACAGAAACGTGTTTCTCGTTAACCAACATACTTTGCTTTGGACCACGCCAGACGGACTGGAAAGTATGATGCACAGAGATGCTTATAAGCCTAATGTTTCAGGGTGGAGTACCTTTTTTATACCCTATCAGCAGCTGGTAAGTAATGGCTGGAAGAAGTAGCGATTAGTATTTTGGTTGAGGTCTGGAAAGCAGTGTGTATCTGCTGAAAATGAATGAATTGAAATGTACCTCCATGCTCTCTGCTGTAGACAGAGTTGGGGTCCAGGGCCAGGGTAGGCAGGGACACGGCGACGTAGACCATCAGCAGACAGGACAACTTGTACTCCTCATCAACTGACGTGTTATCTGCAACAATGATTGTGTGCGATTGAGCCATTAGTTCAAGCCGTCTACAGAAGTGGCACTAATAGTCTGAGTACTACCTGTGTGCATATTGCCGATTGCTGTGACGAGGGCAGGATCTATATCGCATGACAAGCCTGCAGCAGAAGCCAGCTCAAAAACGCTTAAGGTCACCTGTAAGGTAATAAAAGAAATGCAGCAAAGAGGTTTATAATGCAGACATGAAGTGCATTTTAAATTTAATGCACCATTTAATTTGTCATCATTTTGTTGCATTTTATTGCTGTCAGTCGGTAGGATGCTGATGTGTGCTTTGCATGTTATGTAGCAGCCACAAAAGTGACATTCTGTATATCTAATGACCCTAAATCAGTGGTGGGTGCCTTTGTCATGACACACAGGTTTTGATCTCGCCCTATTTCTGGTTGCATGCATGGTTGGCCTGTCTGGGCAGAATGTTTCCACTGATGTGGTTTAGACTGCAGAGCTGCAGCGGCGATCAGAGTCTCTCTCACGGAGGCATGAGGGGGCTGCTGACGTCTTTGGGGTTATCCTGGCCCCGGCTGTGGCACGGCTGTCATGCCTCAATCAGAGGCCAGACATAAGTTAGGGAGGGGGAGTTCATGAGTCACAGTCACATGGATTGATCCAGAGGGAGATAAGGAATTTAATTTAGTTGGTACTAGAGAATAGAAAAACATTATTCCTCTGCAACTCTCAGATTACTGCTGTTGCACACTATCTATTGTGCTGCAGTATATTCTGGATTCTTAACCTCTGGTGGCAATCAGTCAATTCCCCCAAGACTCAAATGTAAATATGTTAGGATGAACGTAAATACAATAATATGCCTTCAACCTAAATCCTCCCACAATAAGTGAAGCCCTGTGAAAATAAACCTTTAGCATACTGTTGATAAACTGTGATGGGATGATTCATGCAGTGGAAGCCTGATTTTTGCACTTCAAGTCCTCGGTGGGATCTCAACATATGGATGCTGTTTTTAAAGTAGAGCGACAAGCTGTGTTTTTACCTTGATGTCAGTTTCAGGAGAGATGAAGTCTCTCAGGCACTCGATGGGCCCGATCAGGTATGGGCAATGCTTATTCAGGATCTAGATCATAGGATTATATGACACAATGTTACTGAGAAGATACGTGATGAAGGAAATACTTTATATTGCAAGCTGTCATTGTCAGCTGCTCCAAACTGTAAAAGCTGAAAGATCTTAACTCAAGGTATCTAAGAGTTTCATATTTTCATATTATATTGTTGCACATTACATCTTTCAGAGAGTCCTGTGACATCGATCTGAAGGACAGGATCACCCCGATGATGGTCATCCTCTTCAGCACGTTCTCTCCACCTACAGTATAGAAGTGCATAAGAAACAGATCAGAGCCTCGCTGATGTATGTGACGCAGTAAAGCTGTGACCTACAGTACAACACTGTCCTCACTGGGATAATGAGATAATCATTCTGAAGTGTTGGACAACTCTCCTGGTTATTTGCACTTCAATTAATTTCTCTGAGAAAAGAGTGCCGCTCTAGTGAAGGTGACCAAGTAATAGTATTATATCTTTTCATTCGGCTTTTATGAGCTTTGTAAACCAAAGACAAAATTGAGCATGCATACAGCCTACTGCTGAGTTGTGTGATTGGGCTCAGCAGGAAGGGATAAACATATATTTATTTTGTTATTTTTCCTCTTAAATCTTTCTTTTTATCAAATTATTAGCAACAGTTCACTACACACACAGAGATGTTTGTGGCTCCTAAGTGTCCTCACACACTCTTTCTGTTGATTTAATTAAAAGAAAAATGTAAGAAGATCATTTGTTAGTGCTTTCCCTTTGTGCAAATTTAATGAGCTTTTGCTCACCCTAGAGGAGCATCCTAACGGAGTTGAAATGTGACATAAAGACATTGAGTAGAGCCCATTCCTTCCTATGTTTGACTTTTCTTTCTTTTCTTATATTGATTTAGTCTATTTGTTTGTCTTGCACCTGCCGGTTGGAGCCTGCATGTGCTCATGGTAGTTTTCTCTATCATGCCTGAATTAAACAAGTGACGTACAAAGAACAGGATCCTGCTGGTAATCCAAAGATTTAGTATGTGTAATTTTGCATAGACATGATAAGGGCTTCTGCTTAGTGTGATTTATCTATAGCACTCCTCCTTCGCTCCTTGTTATCGCTCCTCTTCATTGTTTCTTTCCTCACTTGGTTGTGATCTCTTCCTGTCTGCCTTTCTCTACACCTCACTTTGTGTTCCTTCCTTTCCTTTTCAACCTCTGACCTCTCCCTTCACATCTCCTCCTCTCTCCACTTCTCACCTGTCAGCCTTTTCTTAAGATTGACCATTTCCTGGGGCTTATCAAAGTTGTTCCTCATCTGCACCAGGACGTCCATATTTTCAATCACCAGTTTCTAACAGAGAAGATAAAAAAAAACCTTCATGTGGGAGTTATGATGGCGAGAGGTCATAGCCGTGAGAGGTTTGTCTGTCAGTAAGTTCAGAGCTCCTCACTTCAGTCGTAGGTGTCAAAGTGTGGCGCCTGATATCGTACAGCAGTAACACATGTTTTAAAAGAGGTACACAGGTTTGACAAGATATAAGGTAGCTTTGAAGAAAAACAGATGCTTCCGGATACACACATGTCCCTGCAAAATGAGGAATTGTGTAAATTAATATAATTTATTATTACATTGTAATTCAATCTGACTTTTTTACACAGTTTTTCACATTCTAAAAAATATTAGGCCACAGAAATGTAAACTGTAGAAAGAAATGTATAAAATATGTATAAAATGTTTTTAAATGTGTATTTGCTACAAAACAGCAAAAATAAACAAACAAGCCGAACCAGAGTATGTGCACTCTGGTTTGGCTCCAGAAGCCTGCACTTACTGCGCTGTCCACAGAGAAACAGCCAACTAGACAGCTAACGCAGGAGAGCTAAGAAATTAAAGGTTAGATGTTTAAGAAACTGTGGCCCTTCTTGGCTAAAACTAAGTTTAGTAATTGATTTTTCTCTATGTGTTGTCTGTAAATAAAAAATATCCATTTTGATGATTTGACATTTTTACGATTCAGTCGCCTCGACTGTAATTCATCGGATTTGGTGTGATTTAGTTACCATTAAATCATATCATGTATGTATTGAATTAGAAATACATTTATTATTTTGATTTTAATGGAAACATCAATAGCAGATGGACAGACAAAAACAGCAAAACTGAAATTAATTTCATTCCTATTAGCTTTGGACTGTAAATAAAATGTATTTTCTTGAACAAACTGGACATGAGAGCTGAAAGAACATGTTTTTTTGGTAGATAATGCATTTTGATACCCGGGCAATTCAGCAGGCCATGATCGACTGCCTTTGAAACGAGTCCATTACATCATACTGTACCTTCAGCTCACTGACTTGAGAGGTGATGTGCCACATCAGGTTCTCACTCAGAAACTTCAGACCATATGGACCAATTAGCTCCACCAGGGCCTGTAACTCTGTTCAGAAGGTGATATAAATAATTTAAGTTTCGTAATTGAAGGGAGATGAGGGATCAACAGACCCTTAAATTAATGTCAAGCAGCCAAACCTGTTTACAAAAATGCACAACAAGAAACAAGCTCAGGTGGAGGTGTATTGTCAGTTTCCAGCGTGGAGTTTTTACATGAGTCCAATACAAAGCTTGACTCTCTACCAGTGACAAAAATAAGAAAGATTAAATTAGATTTGTGAGTGGAGCTGAATCAATGAGAGAGAGACAACTGCAGCTATTAAAGCTTTCACTCAGCTCAACATCTCTGCCTGAATATGGATGGATATGGACGAGTGTGGTTATAATTGGAGGTGGTTAATGGATTGGCGAGTGTGTCAATGTGAGGCACGCAGATACCTCACTACGGAGTAAATATAGACGACGATGACATTGTGCGGGGGCGTCTATTGAAGTGCTGCGGTCTCCAATGTACAAAGTGTGTAAATGTGTTACGTTAGCATCTCTATAATGTTTGCATGAGCTGTAGTGGAGTGAATATTGCCTTAGATCAGCCATAAGGAGGTCCACTACTCATACAAGGTAGCGTGGAGGCAGAACGGGAGGCTGTGTGGAGGAGAGACAAGTGATGCTAGAATAGCTAGGAGGCGAGGACGGAAGAGTGGGGGGAGATGATAAGCAATACTGAATTTTACAATAGCCAGGCAGTGTCAGAATAAACTGCATGACAGGCAGCATGACAGAAAACACCGCGCAGACACCACCACAATAACAAGCTCCAATCGTGTTCAGGAATGAACAAGATGTCAAGTCTTTGAGGAGCATGAGTCATGTTTTGGATCTGTGGGCCCCATTATCATTCAACCTTAGAGTACAGGGGAACCTTTTGATTCTGGCAAGTGTAAAAGTGTCTGCTAAGAGTGAAAATAGAGGAAGAAACACCTCTCTTGATGCCTTTTTTGCTCGTGCTCATCATCTCAAAAAATATGTTCAAAACTGTAGCAAGTTGTTTGTTCTTTACTCAGACTACACCCATGTGACTAAACTATCTCCATCACTTGCAGTATATTCATGAACTACATTCATTTAGTTGACAACACGGACAAGTTCAGTTAGAGTTGTTGCTGTGGATACTAGCTCTGTATGTCACTGATGACTCTGAAATACTTTACAACACAACATGCAATGAAAGCCAGTGAATAGTTATATTAACTTTATACTAAGCTTTGTTATGTGTTTCCCATTTCCTTTATTTTAAGACCGAGGTGATAGTACAAAAATAGTATCACTTCTAACTTATTTAATAGAGCTACGAGCATTCATCCAGATTTAATGAGAGATATACCATGAGGTTTGTTTGACATTTTGATTTATGCTACAGATTAAATCCCCGTTAATTAAGCTCTGCGGCCCAACCTGATATATCTGAGAACTCCTCTGCTCTGAAACTTGGTTCGCTGTCAGTAGCATGGTTGACGAAGCAGTGCATCGTGGGACAGTGAACGATGAGGGAGTTGCTGGCCTGACGTAAGAGACACTCCAGGTACCTGACGTGCAGAAAAACAAACAAAATGTCCTCAGCCTTTACTCAACAGATGTTTGAATTAAAGAGAGAGACAAAGAAAAGGCACGAGAAAGACGAGAGAGAAACTAAGAGGATGTGCATGTGCTACACTGTATGCATGAATGATGCTTTCTGTTATGCTGTATGTCAATGAAGCAATGTATATTTGGATGTGTGTGTGTGTGTGTGTGTTTACAGTAGATACACATATACTGTATATATTATACACACCAGTTTGTGTAGATGGTCGTAATGGTCTTCCCTCCACGTGAGTCCAGTGGCTGTGTTTGCTGCAGCAGGACGTTCTTCATCAACCGGGTGACGTCCACATTGATGTAGCTGGAGAGGCTTTGCAGGCTGGCTGTATAGGCTCTTAACCCTGCAAGCAGGTCGGAGGGACGGGCTATCTCCTGGGTGGTCTGGTTGTAATTGGCCATTCTCACGATGATCCTGGAGAAACATGTTTAACCAACGTCACTTATCACCAGACCAGAGTGGGCTGAGGGCGGACAGATGGGACATTAAAACGGGTTAAACGAGCCATGGTGGCATGGTACTATACTCTCTTTAGGTCAGCACATTCACTGCTCCAGGGCTTCACTCCAATTGTATTTATTTTTTGACAGGGCCATTCATTCTCTCCCTTCCTCTTCCGGACTAGAATGTATTTACAATTTTTGCCATGGAAGGACCAATCTCTGCGAGCGTGCTGCTACTTAAGAGCGCTAATTTTAGAGTGACAGGGGAGATAATCATCAGCTAAGACAGGGAGACTAAGCAGCGCATATACACCGAAACATTAGGTTGCCCTGGTACCAGTCCCTAATCTAAATAACAGTTAGAACTGAAATGGCACAGAGCAAGGGAGTAACTTGATGGGTGGGTGCAGCACAGAAAGTGTTCAGATAGACATATAACAAGAGACAAGCTCCAAATAATTCTCTAATTGTCAGGAGGACAAAAAAAAAACTCCATGCAAATCTGTGAGTGACAATTTGGAGAAAATGCAGCCTGAGATGCTTTTGAGTTTTCCCAGTGCTCTGTCACATCCTGGTCAGAGTGTTTAACATTTACACCGGCCCTGTTCAACAGGGAGGTCAGCCTACTGGACAGTGTGTATGGGAGAGTTTAAGAGAGTGAAATGACAACATTATGTTAATACACTGAGGTACAATTGTACAGCACATTTACGCACTTGCAGAGAAAAAAAACATTACACTAACAATGTGTTTCTTTCACAATGAAAGCTAGCGCTCATGTCTGTTATTAGCATATTTCTGACAGTAATTGTTCGTGGAGCCGCTGAAGTGACACATGCCAAAGAAATCATAAAAAATCCAAACGCTTCTGCTACACATAAAATATGGGGAAGAACAAAATTGCAAATGTCACCTCCGGGACTCATCACATCATCCACTGTTTTTTATATGTATATAAATATAAAAATGCCCCCATCCCCACTCAGCATACTCAGAGAGGCGTGTCTCCAGATGGGAAATGAGGAACTCTGTGGGAACGACGATGTGGTGGAAGACAACAAAGTCAATGAAGAGGCTGTAGGAGGAGCAGAGCTCTGTCAGCATCAGATGCATCTTGTCCAGACTAGAAGAAGAGAGACAGAGAGAGAGAGAGGGGGGGGGGGGGATGCATGTCTTTAGGACAAATATGTTAACAATGACTGTGATTGACAATTGAGTATGGTATGTGCTTTTCTCAGTCAAATAAGGTCATAAACACGTTTGAGAATTGTAAAACTGAGGCAGCAGGGAGGAAAATTGAGAAGAGGGAGAGAGAGGTAAAATTACAACTCTTCAGACGTAATTAGTGAGATTTCTGAGTGTAGCGACATACAACATATGATCAAAACAATGAAAACGCCAACATAAAATGTGTTGCCAGTGAAAGTGCTTTTTTAATACGCTGAGGCGGTTTGTTTCTTATTTTTAATAGCTTGATTCATTACCCTGACTGATTCAACCTGAAGGGTAATAAAGCTCAGAACAAATAATGCCTTGTAGGCGAGAGCTTTTTAATCCTGTCTTCCCGATAACTCCAGGAAGAAATGTGTCATGGGGTGAAGGAAAGCATTTGGAAATGTCAGCAGTTATTTCAATATTTCTACCTACATAAACTGCATTAACCTAATTCCAACCTTGGCAGAGTCATACTGTCAAATGTTTATTTAACTGCACCTTGACCAGAACAAATGATGATGGTAATGCTTCATGTCTCCAGAAATCAGGGATGTATTAATTACACTCACTTTTCTAAAACTTCTGCCAATTCAGTATAATTGTTGAAGGATCAGGCGGAGAGATACGTAGCAAATGTGGGGGAAACAAAAATAAAAGCTGACTTGGTAACGACGATCCGGTCTTTCCTCTGGCTTTCAGCGCCTGGTTTGTCTTTCTGGACCTCTCCCTTCTTTGGCACCGGCTTCTTTTGCTTTCTATGGCGAGCTGCGCTGATGGTCTCGGCACAGTGCTTGGGCTGCAGCTAAGGGGTTATCAAGTGTAAAGAGGAGGATGCAGAGAAGGAGAGAAGAGACAGAGGGGGGAAGAATTCAGCAGAATAAATATTGGGTAATATGCTCAAAGACAAACATGGAGTTTTGCATTCATGTCGGATGGACTCAGTCAAAAAGTAAACACTTTCCTCATATTTTCCACAAGGTTAGAGAAACAATCCCGCATTAATCAACACCAGAGATGTAGACCGAGCTTATCATTTTATTCAAACTCTCAATTCTGTCCACTGCCTCCAGCTAAACCCACTGATATCAAGCTGAGACTTGTGTGATTATATGTGGATATGGAGTTTGGAAGAACCAATCTGCGCAAGATAATGAGTTTTTAATAAAACCTGAGATAGACTTCACCTGGTCATTGAGGTTGCACTGCTCAGCACATATCTCTAGCACAATACTGCTGGTCTGCTTGGCTAGCTGCTCCAGGAAGGTCACACACAGGCGCAGAGTCCTCTTCTCCATTGCCTCGGTCTAAACACACAAGCAAGTGCAGCATGTGTGAGTGTGCACATACTGTATGTACAATGACACAGGACACTGTTTGACACGTACAAAGGCACAGCACATCCAGAACACACACATACACACACACATATATACATATTTTCTCCCATACTTCCCCTAGATACATTTAGTCCACTGTTTACTGCATTACTGTATCTAGGTCTGACTCCATGAAATGGTAAAAGTTTTAAAGAAATTGACATGTTGCTGTGATGGTGCAGCTGGTGACTTAAAAGTGTTAGAAATAAAACCGCAGGCAGTGTCTTTAATGCTTCTCAGCTGATGATTAATAGCTTGGTAAGCAAATGACTGAACACTGACCTCTTCTGGGCAGAGAAGGTTTCCACACTGGAGGAAGTGAGAACAGACAGACGGGAAGGCCATGAGGTAACGCTTCATGGTCACCTCCTCACTGCTCTGGCAAAACATCTTCTCAAAGACACGCGGGTAGTAACTGGGAAACAAACAAGAGAACAAACATTTATTACATCAAAGTATTCAGCCTTGTGAGGAGAGGAGAGGAGAGGAGAGGAGAAGAGAGGAGAAGAGATGGAGAGGAGAGGAGAGGAGAGGAGAGGAGAAGGGGAAGGAGGGAGAGGAGAAGAGACGGAGAGGAGAGGAGGAGGAGAGGAGAGGAGAGGAGAGAGAGAGAGAGAGATGAGAGGAGAGGAGGTAGGAGAGGAGATGGAGAGGGAGAGGAGAGGAGAAGAGAGGAGAGGAGACACTGACCCGAGTATGGACACCTCAGATGTTTCCTGCAGAAGTTCTTCCAAACTGTCCCCACCATCCTGGTGTGAAACTGAATCATGTTCATCACCTTCGCTAAGTCAGTGTATTCCTTTATTGGAAGAGGGGCCTTGTTTACACTTGTGTGGCCTAAAACAGAAGACAAAGAAAACCTCAGGGTGGCATTCACCAAGTTATACAATGACAACTGAATAGTGTACAATATTTGATGATGTTGCAACAAACCTTCCTACCTGCAATCTCAACCAGTCCAGTCTAAGTGCTCTGAAATCAAACTCCTCTTTGTTTTCCACTGCAGAGTAAAAATAGATCCATCATTAATCAATTTACAATTATTGTATTGCATTTTAAGTAATAAAAACAATTGGGTGGTCTAGACAAACTGAGATAACCTGCAGTGTGTTGTTGTGAGTACCTTGTTTGATTGACAAGGCAGAGAGGGTTGAGACAAATGAAGTCAACAGGATGGACTCTTCTTCTGGACAAACATACATATTCTGCAGGGGAGAAAAACATTTGTAAATATATGCAGGAGAAGAAGAAGAAGAAGAAGAAGAAGAAGAAGAAGAAGAAGAAGAAGAAGAAGAAGAAGAAGAAGAAGAAGAAGAAGATGAAGATGAAGGAGAAGAAGAAATGGAACCAGCTTCCAGTTTGTGTTCGGGAGGCAGACACACTCTCCACATTTAAGAGCAGGCTAAAGACTTTCCTTTTTGATAAAGCTTATAGTTAGGGCTGGCTCAGGTTTGCCCTGGATCAGCCCCTAGTTATGCTGCTATAGGCTTAGACTGCCAGGGGACACCTCCCTGCTCTCTTCCTTCTCTTCCTCTCTCCTCCCCTCCCTCTCTTCTTCTCCCTCTCTATCTGTATGCATTTATGTAAATGTATGTTACTAACTCATCATCCGGGGTATCATCCCCGGAGTGTCTGTCTCTCATGTGGCAGGTTGCCACTGATAAAGTTTACGTCAGGATCAGGAATCGTGGCTGCGCCTGCTTCCCTGGTCCTGCTGGACACCGGGAAGCCTTTTGACATTTTCCTGGATTCATCCAAACTTTCTCTTTTTCAACATCATTTTCTGTCAAATGTTGTATTTGTACTATGTTGTTTATCCTGTACACACGACATCTATTGCACGTCTGTCCGTCCTGGGAGAGGGATCCCTCCTCAGTTGCTCTCCCTGAGGTTTCTTCAATTGTTCCCCCTTTAATTTTGGGGTTTCTTTTAGGAAGTTTTTCCTTGTGTGATGCGAGGGTCTAAGGACAGAGGATGTCGTAACCTGTACAGTCTGTAAAGCACACTGAGACAAATTTATAATTTGTGATATTGGGCTATAGAAATACATTTGATTTGATTTGAAGAAGAAGAAGAAGAAGAAGAAGAAGAAGAAGAAGAAGAAGAAGAAGAAGAAGAAGAAGATGAAGATGAAGGAGAAGATGAAGGAGAAGAAGAAGAAGAAGAAGATGAAGAAGAAGAAGAAGAAGAAGAAGAAGAAGAAGAAGAAGAAGAAGAAGAAGAAGAAGAAGAAGAAGAAGAAGAAGAAGAAGAAGAAGAAGAAGCTTTCCCCTTTCTTCCACATTCTGCATCTTGGTTGAAGAAAAAATTAAATGCATAGAATTGTATGTTCCACCTTATACTGTATAGTACATGTATATCTGCAGGTACCTGTATGGTGTCATTGAGAACCAAGGCATCAAACTGTGCCAGGTACTGGACATGGTAGCGCTGAACTACATAGTTGTACTTTGTCATCAGACCTCTCAGCTTCTCCATGTGGAACAGCAGCTCTGCCATCTGACTGAAAAAACATAAAAAGATAATTAACACCAAACAAACATTTTTTATTTCCTTTCAAAATTAAAATATGTACAAATAAGCCTTTGTAAAATCTCTTATGCACACTATAGGATAACTGCACTACTGAAAACAACAGAGCTGCACTGTGGAGAGACGTCTTACAGTAAGTAGCAAGGGAGAACTTGCTAGCTATCTCCATGGTGCTTTACTTCCTCTGCACTTATGACCTACTTGTCAATGTAGTCTTCGGCCGTTTTTATCTTTGGCATATTCTCAGAGTGTCTGACGAGCCACAGGACCTCGTCACGGGAAAATGACAGAGCCATGACAACGTACAGGGCCTTGGGGATTTGATTGGCACACAGAACAGAGAAGAAAGAGGAATGTTGGAAAAGGTCATGATTACTGTGAAATACATGGGTCATTCAGAATAATTCACCCTTACTGTGCAAATATTCCCCGGAGTCTAAGATGTTTGCAGGATGGAAGCTGGATCAAAGCTAGGGTCTGTCATGTGACCAGAATTTCATTTTGGATTTATAACTAATAACAATGCATTAAGTCATTTAAATTCCTGGAGCACAGCTGTTATGCGTGTTACTGTGATTCTACCTTTGGTCCCAGAAGTCCAGGTTCATCCTCCAGAACTTTAAATAATTCCATCATCGCTCCTCTCAGAAACTGCCTCCTCTCTCTGTGCATAGCTCCACTGGTAATAACACAGGGAATGGACATTTGGTTTCCACAGCTCATTTCAAAGTAAATACATATCAACGAATAGTTATGACACAGAAGTTGATAAGGCTTTGCTTAGTTTCCTGCCAGTCCCACCTGTTGAGTAAAGCGTGCTCACGACATTCCTTGATGTCTGCGACCCGCTTGTTGTATCTGATAAAAAATGAAAAAATAAATAAATTAACAATTGTGATCAGAAGCTATTTAGCAATATTTCTTTTAAATGTGGTTATAAATGGATTTTTTTCAGATGTCAGGGAATTTCAACCTTTAAAAAAAAAAATATATATATATATATCATCTTCTTTGGCATTCATTAACTTTACAGTGGAAACAGCTTTCATCTTCTGAAACAATAATGAAGAAATTCAAGTCTTATAGTCGCTAAATACTGTACAATCTATAATCTCTAGTTTATACAATCCAAGCTCCTTCTCTCTCCAACACACACTCTTGTTATCACTTCATTTGTTGTTTGTGGTTTTGAAATGAACTTTTTTGTATTGCCATACTCATTTTAAGTTGGTCATATCGAGCAGTTTCAGGGGAAAATACTTAAATACTTTAAATACTCACAATATATATATATATATATATATATATATATATATATATATATATATATATATATATATATATATATATATAATATTTGCCTTAGATATGTTAAAAACAAATTCTTAACAAAACTTACTAAAATGTTGCATTAGTCATTTTGCTTCACCTACTTTAAAAACAGTGCTGCTAACTATGTTGTCAAATTATTGATTTAAATAATAAGTTTCACAATTGATGCAATTTTGTTTATTACAAACATTCAACAATTGCAATCTTTTTAATTGGATGGATGTTATTTGCAACCTATTTATTACTCTAATATATAACAACGTCCCCCTAAAAATAGTTTTATTGTCTATCGTTATGGTATCTGGAGGTTAAGGCAACTCTTTATATCCAGAATTAATGAGCAATCAGAGACGAGAGGTCCTCTAGTTCAGGGCTCTTTAATCAGCACTTAAGAGCCATTTTGAATCAGTTCTTCTTTGTTAACTGGCTGAAATAACAGGGTGCATTATCTCACACCTATTGCTAATTATAGCTTTTAAAATATTCATCAACTAGTAATACTTCTCATACTTTAGCAGTGCAGCTGACATACCCTTTGATGCTGTCGAAGAGGTCCTCGGAGACCTTGTGTATGTTGAGTACCTCGTCTCTGGTGAGGACGAGGTAGAGGCCGCTCCGCAGAGCCATCTTCCACAGGTCCTGGGAGGCCTGGTTTGTATTCAGGCTGTTGTGGCACAACAGGAAGCCGACTAGAAGGAGCACAGTCAGCAACATTTAACATGCAACATGTGCAGCTGGCACCCTACTGCTGCATCTGACAACACAGTGCTCGTGTCATGCAAATATCGATTTATGAACATTGTCAACTGGCAATGCCTCTGACTAATACTATCCTGTATACTGTATACTATTGCTCTGTGTAGTTCTGCTGTTTCACATGTGTGCAAGACGCCAGCATGTCTGAAATGTGCTTAAGCTTCCAAAGGGCTGCATAATGTTTATGTGTATTAAGAGAACACATAGAGGAGGTTATAATTCAGGATGACTGATACTTACTAATGATCCATCGCTCCATCACCTCCATAGACAGGTATTCACATGCCATCTGTGGAAAACAACAAGCTTACTAACTGCCATTATGGACACACTCACTGCAGCCTTACATGCACGAAGCCTACTGTAGGATGAAGTAAGAATGCTGCCAGTTAAACTATGAGGTAGCCATCGTAATTATTTTGTAACAATCAGCATCTTCCTTGCTACTTTCTTCTGGTTCCACCTTTAAAAGAAAATCAATAGTTTCGGGAGATTCTACACCATGAAAACTTCTGTATGCCATGCACAGTATTCTTCCTTCATGGAAATATTGACGACCTTTCTACATGTGGTAAAAGAGAATTAGTTTTATAATATAGCTCAAGAGACCTGTCAGTATTCTCTATAGACTTTAAATGATGGCCGTCTTTTGCTTTGAAATATAGGGTGTCTTTTAATAAGAAAGTGTTGCCTGGAGGTCCCTTTTTTCTGCTGGACTGGTGGTTCTTATACGAGGAGGCCACAGGCAACTGGGATCATACCATTACTTCAAAGGGGTCGTAATGCCTGTGTTCGAAGACAGCAGTGAGGATGACAGAGGACTGAACAGTGTAAAAAAAGGGACATAGGTAGAAAGTGAAAAATACAATTAAATAAGTGAAAGCTCTATAATGGGAGGACATAATTATGTTAAGTGGACTGCATCTGACCTTAAAGACAATACATGTACTGTTTTTGTATCATTTAGTTGTGACACCATTCTCTTCTGTGCCTTACATCACTGGAAAATAATGTATACTTTAGACACTTCCTCTCTCTTTCTCCCTCTGTGAGAGATAAATACAGCAGGAGAGGTGACGGGAGGTCGGACTCACAGTGTCACAGCAGGCTGGGTCCAGCATGGTAGCTGGAGCACTGAGCAGGCTGAGGAGCTGGGCGCTCCGCCACTGCTCTGCTGGCAGATTCCTGCGTGGGTACACCATGCTCAGAGACAGCAAGGCCGCCGTCACAGACTAAGAGAGGCACGGAGAAGGGAAGGGAAACAATAAGTGAGGAAGCTGGAGTGAAGCGGAGACAGAGGACGAGGCAAAATGACAGAGATACAGAGAGATCCAAAACACAGACTGGTGTAACTTGGAATGAGATGTTTGAAAATCACATTCAGTATGGGTGCAATGTTTGTGGTGTAGCGAAGTAACAGGACAATTGAAGTATTATTCAGTATTTATGTTCTCTGTTTAAAAATGCTTTTATATTTGGACAAAGTTGAATCAAACTGAATATTTGCTTCACTTTACTCTGCCACCATCAATTGTTTATGTAGCTTTGTACTGCTCTGTGTACAAACAGAGACACACTGAGCTTACCCTTGTGTGAGGGCCAAACTCCTCAGTGAGCTTCTTCCAAGGATGCTCGTACTCCACAACCATCTGGCCGAGCCGTGGGTAGGAGGGGTCACTGCAGGATTCATCACAATATGCAATTAATCAAGACGAAGGACAAGAAGTAGGACATTATAATGATACATCATTTGCCTACAAAGGATTTTACTGACAATAAGTGTGGCATTTCATACATTTTTCTACATTTTTGGGTGGTCGAATGAATGAAGAGCTGAGACTGTTCCCGCCTGATATCAAGGGGCTTAGCTATGTGTGGTTTGCACGTCAAATGTGATATTAAAATTGACATTATGTATTTGTGTTCTCTGCTCACGTCTCAAATTGAGATAAACATCCGTTTTTTTAGTGTATAAATAAATATGCAAAGTGGGCAGACTCAAAATGTCAGAATACCACTTGGCACTCAGAAAAGGTTAGAGGTGGGCTCTCGATGTCTAATTAAGATTCTAATTAACTATGAGGATCACATAAATAGTCATATTGATGGATGTGGAAACTCGTAATGGCTTTTACTTAAATTAAGTGTTTGACGTCAACAGAAAGCTGCACTTAGCACATACAACCTCACTGAATTACATAATGTGTATATTGTGTTTATGTCTTTGTCGACGTATTGTCCAAACCAGTTTCCTCTTTGGGGATTAATTAAGAACATCCTCTTCTATCCTATCCGAATGAAAGATTATGGTGACCTGCTCTATATGAAGATATGCGTCTTGGAGTACCTTTTAAAAGCGCTCTATAAATAAAATGTATTATTATTATTATTATTATTATGAAGATAACTTATGTTTTGACTTGACTTCAATATAAAAACCCATCCATCACTTTACTCTGTACTCCATATGTGAAGTCTCAGTTTCATGTTTTCTCACCTGCTCCCGTTGGTCATCTCATGGGCGCAGTTGAACATACCCACCAGTGCCTTCTTGTCATCGATGCGAGAGAGCACTATGATCACAGACGTGTAGGTGATGATCAGATCCAAGTAGTTCTTGGTGAAGTCAAAGTTGATTGCCTGAAATCAAAATTGCAGTGTATTTAGTGTCTTTAAAATCACTGTAACGACCTCAGTCTCACTAAGACGTACTGAAGATACAGTGGAGATAATATGGAGACTTCAAATATATTTTATATACATTTATAGAGATCAGCTGAAAGCTGTTGAATATAAAACACACACACCTCCTGCAGGCTTGTAAAGTGGCTGTAAAATGGTTGTAGTTTTATTACCGACAGAGAGAAGTGGTTTAACATCTATCCAGGAACTATATTTAACATAAATATGAGTGTTTGGAAGCTTTCATACAGACAGAAGTGGGTTATGCTGAAGGAGTAGTTTAAACGATTTGGATCTTTTGTTACCTGCTTCCATTGGAATCCATTGTAACTGAGTCAATTAAAATTCATGACCACAGCCAGTATTGTCCCTCACAAAGAAAACTACGGTTACCTTGGATAAGATTACGGTAGATTGAGGGTGAAACATCACTTTCAAATTATTTGAAATAACAAAACAGATCCTTTAAAAGGTGAATGCTAAATGCGTTACGACTGTAATAATAAGAAATCCTTCAAAGAGACTTCGGTCACGATTTATTGCAACACATTGTTGTGGTGATAAGAAAGATATGAAAGCATTGTGAGATGGTTAAAATGCCCACATTAACTCTGCGGATCAGATCACAGAAGACATGGATTGCTGAAATATACCATAGCATATACATAATGCACAAGGCAAGAGGTAGTTAAGACATTCAATAGCCACTTTATTATGGTAATAAAAAAAGGTTGGCAGCAGTGAGGAGAGAAAGCGTAATCTGCAGGAAGCAGTAAAGAGCATTGCAGCATAATGAATAAAAAGAGGAGGAATGAGTGACAGCTTGTCAGATTATCAGCAGACTGACTGAATTATAAATAAATATAAATATAATGTAAGTACTTACAATATCAAAGAAGCACTGACAGGCATCTATGGTGTTCAGCAACTCATAAACGTGGTCCTGAATGAAGAACACAGAAGGATTAGATTAGAAAACAGACATTTAAATCATGTTAAGCGTCAAAAGTGTTTTTATGAACACATTATCATTTTTCATAGATTTCTGTAGCCTTATAATCATTATACATTTGCATATTTTTATAACATCATGATTGAGTTATTCCCAATTTAACAAAACAGATGAGGCATTGGCCTGGCTGCAACCTCCATCACAGATGTATGCAAATGTGAAGGGAGGTGTAACAAACTGCCCTCCATATTTGGAACTAAATCTGTTAATTTGCTATATAAGATTAAACCACTCTATATGTAAATGTAAACCAATAAACCATCAATGTTCACTATTATCAGATTTGTTTCTTCATAAGAAAGAAAGAATAATGTATCTTTATTTTCATTTTCATTGTTTTCACTATTTGTTAATGTAGAGAGAGAGAGAGAGAGAGAGAGAGAGAAAGAAGAAGAGAGAGAGAGAGAGAGAGAGAGAAAGAGAAAGAGAGCGAGAGAGAGAGGAGAAGAGAAAGAGAAAGAAGAGGAAGGAGAGAGAAGAGAGAGAGAGAGAGAAGAGAGAGAGAGAGAGTGAGAGAGAAAGAGAAAGAGAGAGAGAGAAGAGAGAGAGAGCGAGAGAGAGAGAGGCTCTCTCCCTCTCCCTCCTCCTCTCTCTCTTCTTCTCCTCTTCTCTATCTCTCTACCTCTCCTCTCTCTATATCTCTCGCTCTCTCTCATCTCTCTCTCTTCCATACTCCACTCTCTCTCTCTCTATCTCTCTCCTCTCCACCTCTCCCTTCTCTCTCTCCTAGCCCTCTCTCTCCTCTCTCTCTCTATCTCGAGAGATCGCTAGAGAGAGAGAGAGAGAGAGAGAGAGAGATCACCCTGAACTCGATGACATCCAGGAAAGAGTCATAGTAGCTTGTTGTTGCTGCCAAGACTTCAGATTTCTGTCGCTGTATGCCGGTCAGATTTTGCTGCAAGAAAACAATAATACATTTCATCACACAAATGATTATTGAATGACAACAAACAAACCTTTTTGTGTCCCAAAAATAATTTCATCAATACAACAAAACAAAACATGAAAAATAAGTACAAGCATATCCTTGAGTAGAAAGCAAGCGAGGAAACAAGGATTGCAGTCAGACTTACAATGTTTCCTCTGAAGTCAATGTTGGGAAATTTCTTGTTGATGTACTTGATGGCGGTCTCCATGGATTTATCTGTCAGGAGGGTTGGCCGCGTCTTGGCGTCTGCACATGTCTGTAACAGAGGTTAGAAAAAGATAAAGATGCAAATCAGTTTGTGCATTATACCGCAACGCTCAGATAGATTTTAGTCATAATTCACTCGAGAGGTTTTGGCAGTTAAATCCTTGATTTGGGTTCATGCCCTGTGGGTTCTCTTGACACGATGATATTGGATGGTTTTTTTTTAAACATTTTGAGTGGCATCCAGCCACTGGTTAAAAAATCTAGCTTGTCACAAGAAGAATCCGCAGATTATGGGCAGAATGGGTATTATTGCTCTCCCCATCTCCCTCAACAATCACCCTCAAGGTGACACTGAGCAGAATAGTTAACAGCTGACAGTAGAAGACTGTGTAGCAATGTGATGCAACTGACTGCAAAAAATAATAATGCATGCATGCTCTGCAGATATATTCCAAAACACTCAGTAGTAACGACTTCCTGAGCTTCTTTAACGATAGAGTTATAGTTATTGAAGACTAAATGAATCACCTCCTGCCCTCCATTGGGTTGATCCTGTTGCCCTGGTCCAGCCTGTCACCCACGCTTCTATTTTATTTTAGAGGCACCGGGAATTATTTTTGCCATCCTCCTGGATGCATCTTTTTCATATACAATCACATCATCATTTCTGTCGCATGGATTGTCTATGTTGTATTTTTACTATGTTGTTTATTCTCAACACACGACATCTATTGCATGTCCTCCTCAGTTGCTCTCCCTGAGGTTTCTTCCATTGTTCTCCCTTTAATTATGGGGTTTCTTTTGGGGAGTTTTTCCTTGTGCGGTGCGAGGGTCTAAGCACAGAGGGTGTCGTAACCTGTACAGTCTGTAAAACACACTGAGACAAATGTGTAATTGGTGATATTGGGCTATATAAATAAATTAAACTGTTCTTCCACTTCTCCTCCTGATGAAAGTACACATTACCGAAAAGGGGATGTGTGTGTGTGTGTGTGTGTGTGTGTGTGGGTGTGTGTGTGCGTGTTCACAAAACATATTCTATTTTCTCACGAGTGTAACTTCCTGCATGTCACGTCCAGATATGTGTTGGTTGTCAAAATAAACCAATCATACTCTCTCTGAAGTAAATGAACAATAGTTCATACATCTGATTCTGAAATATATTTTAAAGGGCTGTTTGTGAGTTTCACAGCATTCAGTTCAGAATAAATGACATTTGAGGTGACTGACAGACCGACTTCCTGTTTGCACTTCCTCTTTGGAGAAATAAGCTCAGTTGCAGTTGGAAGACAGTGCTGCCTATACAAAGTGTGCATTGTTACAATTATCTCACATACTTCAATTCACAGTTTGAGTTACAGCTCCTGGAGAGTTTATAGATTTGATTTATAGACAACAGTGCATTACTGTGTTATTACTGATGGTTTACAACCTTATAAGACTAGAGTACTTTTGTGCATTACAGATAAAGTTCTTTAACATGTTTGGCTTCATACAATCTTTACATATATCTGATAAGTTTACTCTTAAATATATCTTTGCATTGTTTAATAATTGTACGCAGGAACACATTTTGATACTAAGGAAGGCGTACGCGAATGACATGAAAGTCAAGTTCCTTATTTCTGTTACACAGACCACTTGCCTTCATAAATCTTCCTATTCACCCTCACCTTCTTAATGTAGTTCATGCGTATTAACACCCCATTCCCTCTCTCATTGAGGATGGTGAGTTTTTCAGCCAGTTTTTGTTGGTAGTCCATGGCTGCACCTCTCCCTCCGATCAAGCCTTGGCCTCCAGGTCCTGTGTAGCGAGTCGAACCCTCTGAAACAAGTGAACCCGGAGCCTCACCCTGACACAAGGTCACATGGGGCTCGTTGGTGGGGGTGGAGCCATGATTTGGGCTGAATGTTATAGTCACCAACTTACTGTAACTGTCGATCCCAATGTGGATACAACTGTCAAAAATATTCTAACTGAAAATTGAAAATGAAATGACGTTATAAGTTACAACAAGTTGGCAGAAGAAGTGTTGTTTTTTAAATGATTTGGTGCTTTTGAAATGTTCAGTCATATTTCACCAAATTACAGTCTCCACAATTCATGTATGTGTCCCTCAACACTTGGATTTGAAGCTGGACAGAAAACATATATTATTGTTTTGTTACGTAAATGAATGGCAACGTCGTGTTTCCTGTCTGTTAAACTGCGTCTATTGTTGTGAACAGTCTGAGCTACTTCCTCTTGCTCGGTAAAAGGACTCTTGTGAACAGAGATGTTGGTACAAACGATGTGTATGTTATTCAAACAGAGTGCACTGAATATAATACTTTTGCAGAGCATAAAATAACAAGTCAGTAAAGAAAACCAGGAGCTTTCAGACCTGTTCAAATAAAGAAGGGTAACTCTTTCACCACAAGATGGCACTATCTACTAAGTGGAGCTGTGTGTCTAGAATGAATAGGGCATCAATTATGCAACAAGGTGTTGTGTGTGAACATGCCTCAACCCACACACACACACACACACACACACACACACACACACACACACTGGTAACAAATGACAAACCTGAATATGATAGAATGGCAGTACAGACAGACATACAGTACATTATGAATGTGTTTGTACACACAGGTCTGTTCTGTAAGAGTTTAAAGGTGGCATAAGAGATACATGTTCATCTATCCAGGGGAATGTGGCTCATAAATGTGCAACAACTCATCCTGAGCACTAAATCCCGACACACAACTTAATGTTTATCGATGCATCGAACAGGTTATAACCACAAGTTATGTTATAGACATAACATAGGTTAAGATTGACCCTTTGTTGTTACTTCAGGTGATCGTAGGACTTCAAAACTTTGTGGTAGAACATTGTTTTCAATATGGAGTCTTGCCTGCCTACTGGGCACACCAATAAGTTTAAAAGGCTTATAAATCTTGCAAGAGTTCAGACTTCCTAATATATAACATTATAACAAAAAGTGTCTCTTATAAACCTGTGTTTTGGTGTTTATGTGTGTAAGCGGTTTTCTAAGCCTCTATTACCTGTAAAGCAGCCGGATGGTCACATTACTTCCACATCAAGCTTTTCTCATATTCAGAATAATTACTGAGACTGAAGACTTTGTCATGCAAACTGAAAAGGCCCCAAGTTATTCAGCGACCAAGTGTTGTTTTCTGTTTATCCCGCAAGACACCAATAACTTCTCTTGGAATTTAGTAACAGGTTCAATAAAGTGTAAACTGAAGACTGCAGCGTGGAGTACTGTAGAGCTTAGAGTAATTTTCTTAATGAGAGTCACTAAAGCAGACCACGCGCAGCAGTACAGCAAAGCAATGATTGATGTTAAGTGGACTTGAAGAAATAATCTGTTTATTATTTCCCTACTGGCAGAAGCTCAGAGAGTAGCAGACATGTTAACAAGGCTGTCTGGGAAAGCAGACAGAAGGATGTGGGAGGAGAGCGGGGTGCAGGGGAAAGGGGCTTGGTAGATGGGGGGGTACAAAGTTTATAAACCTCTTACCATTTTTTAATCTTTCATTATGAAAGAAAGATGTGCATGAAGCTGCTGGTTTCCCAACTCCAACCAAACCAGGAACTTGTTCCAGATGCACAAACTGTTGCTGGTTATGGTCACGAAAACAGAAAACATAACTGAGATCAGAGCTACTGTAGGACTGTGCTGAAGTATAAGATATGGAGCAAGGGACAGGTGTGTTGGGTCTGATTTATATTATTTGTTAAGATGTATCACATCTGTTACCAAATTAACTATACTACACAACGCTTTAAAAGAGCAACATTAAAACAGCAGTGCAGGAAACATATAAAAATATTGGTTTCTGTATTGCTGCATCTGTTAGTGTAGGTTTGACAAACTGAATGATTGACAACATAAATTGTGGTTTAGTTATACAGGAAGGATCTATAGAGAGTCATGCACATGATCAAGATGACCACTGTACCGCTGACTGGAAGGAATAGAAAGAGGTCAAACTAAGAGTGATAGTAGCAACATACATGCTTGATAAAAACTAGTGCAAGGGCAAGTGCAATGGCCTCTGAGACAACAGAGTACTTCTTGTTTGTGAGCAGGGCAAAGCACACGGGTCTAATAAATACGATGGAGTATAATATAATATTGGTTGCTGTGGAATGAGCAACCTTCTATAAACATCAGCAGAACAATATGAGAATCTATGTGATGTATATTCAAATATTTGATTATATTTTTACTTTAGATGTATTTTTTCTGTTACATGCTTAAAGCTGCTGAATCAATATTTTTGCTTCTATACGTGTTTCATCTTTCAGCTCATTGTGATGGTTTACTGTTTTGGTTCACTCTCTTTGGACAGATGTTTTGCACATGAGCTCACTGTCTTTCCTTGACACATAAACAAATACATTTAATAAACACATTTAATCCAGTCGTGAATGATGAAATAGAGAATTGACGTGCAAAACTTTAATTTGCGATTTCGATTAGCAGTGTCAAACGTCTTTCTGTCAATATCTTGCGCAGACCACAGCTGATGGGGGGGGGGGTTCTATCAGGTGTCCTGTGCTACATCGGGGGGCGTCAGCACATTCCAGCGGGTGGGACATGGTCTACAATGCTCCACAGCTGCATCTGTCATCTCTCGTGTACTTCCTGGCTTTCATCAGCGCTTTGCACCTCCACTTCTCCACGTACAGTCTCCTGTGTTTGTACGTGAAGCCACTGTTGATATACGAACATATGTACTAAGCCTGTAACTATCTTTGACTTTCTCAGCCTTTGGCCTTTTAACTAATCAAAGGATGTGGTGCCATTTTTCTTTAAGAAAATTGGAGTAAATTTGGCCCCCGGCTATGACATCCAAGCATGTAATCACACATTTAAATGGTTAAACATATAGAAGAGTTAAAAGAGACGGCATTCTTCCTTGGCACGTTTGGACATGGTACAGAGACAGAAAGGAAAACAAGACATCGGGGATAATATATAACACTGATGAAAAGACTTGAACATCATTGGCAGGCAGCAACAACATCGACGTTAAATCTTAACACTTTTACTGCTTACAGGCAGCAGGGAGCGTGATGAGTGACGATACATGCATAATCCATGCTCAAATAAACATGACTGATGATTACTTCTTCAGAATCACACTCACTTTATTTGCTAGGTATATAAATTACAAGGAAAACAGGTTTTTTCTAAATCTAATTTATTCTGTATGCTGGCTGGATTTCTGCTGCACTTATGCTTCAACCCCAAGAGGACTGAAGTCTGTGCTTTTTTCAGCTGGTAGGAGTTAAATGGTTTAGTCTAGTGCCTACTTTGTTGAAACACAGTAGTGTTTTGTATTAGTGTTCTAATAAAACATGTAGTGACAAACCTTGAGAAACATTCAAATTGCATCATTGGAGATATATCAGTATCTGCAGATCACAGTAATAGAAGGAGTTCTCAGGTCCCTTACTTAGGTAAGAGCAAATATAGCCTACTGCAATTTAAGATTAACTATAAAATAGACACAATCATATTGCAGTTATACCCATACAATGTACGTTTGAAACTATGTACATATAGTTAGTTGTCAGACAAATCTAGAAGAGTAACAAAGTAGAAGTATAGTAGAGGTAAAGAAAAACCTGAAAAGTGTTTAAATAAGTACTTCTTTCCACCACCACACAGCCATTACAATAATCCAAGATTGTGGAATAACTAATACAGTATGCATGTCCTTTAGTAATTCATGCCAATTATTAATGCCAAGGTAACTATTTCTGCTTAGAGTATCAACCTCCTGTTACCTGGTATAATATTGCTGTATTTATAATCTGCTTCTACATACTATTGTTGACTGCAGTTTCCTGTATGTTGTTACTGTCCGTCAGGAGGTATTTCCATGTTGAGTCAGTAGTTTTCTCCCCTCAGGTTTTCTTGTCAAAGTGACACTGGAATGCAGTAGCTGACTAATACCAGAGAAGGTGGGATGACAGCGGGGTGAGAGAGGTTCAGACTGAGGAACAGAGATTGGAGAGATATGGTGAGCGATAGCAAAGACCCTACAGCTGGAAGGGACGCAAAATGAGTAAGAGCAACAAATTATCTAAATGACCTTGAGGCTGGTTTCCTCAAACTCAGGAGGAGTGTAACTGCAGGGCGCTTGAAATGCCCTCCTACTTTGTCTGATAATTACGAAGTGAGCTCAGGTTTAGGGTGGAGGGACTGTATTATAACCAGAAATGTGGCAAATATGCAGACTCACATACACACTAAACAGGGTGTGCAGTGGGCAGCTCCAGTAGATGCATGACATTCACAGACTTGTAAATCCCATAACCTGGCAAGACTTCACACAGACAGCTGAGAGAAAGAAAGAGAGACAGACAGAAGCAGGCACACAGACAGAACGACATTAAAGTTGGAAACTCAGGGCAGAGGACTGAAGTAAAGCGAGGGGGAGGTGGCGGTGCCTTTTGGAAGGATGGAGTTAGACAGTAATCCCCTCACCTGGCCGGGGGTTCAGATACCAGCTGTTTGTTTCAGATTCTGTCTGAGAAAGTGACCTGGAAAGTCCAGCCAAAACGTTTTTACTTATCAGAGATGATAGTGGAAAAGATGTTCATTTATAAAGCAAGGGGCCGATAAATCAACAAAGTTGAAAGTTGGAGCATATTCATAGCAGAAGCTGTGAAATGTGTGGAATTGCTCAATGGTTCCCACTGCACAGATGGTAAGACTATCAGCGCTTTGCAAGATTTTCCAAAATACAGCAGAACTGTCATGTGATAGCTGCGTTTGCTGGTCATGTGGGCCCTCTGTATGCATGATAAAGCACAACGAAAGAAGACCACATTGGATGCCATTCTATTGACATTAAACATTTAAACAAAATATTTAACTTGCCCCCTATAGACTAAAACTACGCAATTCACATTAGCACTTAAGTTATAAAAGAGCACACGTGTATAAATATCTGCTCCGCTCAGGGTAAAAAAATCTCTCAGAGTTTGTTTTCCATTTAACTAAAGTCTTTTTTCCTCCTGTCCTGCTTTGCTCTGGCGTCTCTGAGAGCCTGTCAGGGCTCATTTAGTCGGGGTGTGTCCCTTCACTGCACATTGAACTTTTCAAAGACAAATTAGAGCTATATTAACAGACCGGTTTCTCCCACTCAGAACAATCCCCACCTCGTTTTATTTCCACCTACTTAGTCTCAGTTTAGTGACCAAGATAAGGTTGTGAAAGTGAAACACAGAAGTATACAATAACTCAAGCTCAAATCCAGAGGAAAAAGCAACAGTGCTGTGCTTATAAAGGAATACAAATGTTTCTGTTACCTTAAAAAAGAAAGAAAAGAAAGGTCCACTTTTGTTAATAGTAGTGCAAAGTGCAAAGCCTTTTGCCTCACCGTCATTGAGAAGTGCCTTTGAAGCTGAGGTATTTTCGTTTATTATATTAACAAGATTGCCGAAAATTGTCAAAACCTCAGTGAAAAGAATGTAAATTGCTCACAGACGGCAGGTCAGCTGTCTGCCAGCCGCTCAGCTGGTAGCATAGATTAAATAACAGGTGGTTTCATTTGCACATTTTTATTTTTGACCAACACTCTGACTTTTAGATTATCTACAAACGTACGTCTTATAACTTATAACATACAGCATGTATGCTTTTGATTTACATGCAATAAAAACTACAAAAAGTTTTCCCCTGAAAGAATGTGCACTTCTTTAAAATGATGAAGGACTCACTCAACATCAGCTGATATTTGGTATGAAAGAAAAATAAGCAGAGTGGGAGGAGCTAACAAGATAAAATTAAAGAGAGTGAGAGATGATTGGGCTAGGGGAGGGCGAGAAAGGAGAAAAGTGAAATGTAAAGAGTGAGAGGGTGGGAAGAGGGAAGAGGGAAGTAAACTAGGTGACAGGGAGGAGGCAATAGTGAAAAAGAGGAGGTGAGGATAAATTCCTTCACTGATGTGGGGTTTCCTTCCTGACAAAACTCCTCTGAACATGGACTGTAGCAAGTGACTGATGAGTATTTGCAATGTATTGTGGATGTTTGTGTCTTCTTATATGTTTTTTTTTACGTCACCTGGCATCTGTTCATTTAGAAAAAAGCCAAATGTTCCATTCTGCCCCCGTCTCTCTTCTCATCTTCCCCTCCTGCCTGCCAGAATGTCTCATCATGAGACGAGAGTTAAGGTGTGCCAAAGGGAAATAGCTCTAGCAGTCATGCATCCAAAGCTACTAAGAGCTGCAGCAGTGAGGCTCCCTTCTTTATAAAAACGGACTGTGCGGAGGATGGTGTTATGCTAAATGGCAGTAAAGTGGTCTTTAAAAAAGTGCCAGTGTCGGTGCTTCTGGGTACTTGTTTATTGATATGTTTTCATTTTTATAGAAAACTTAATGACTTTTTCTCTCTTTTCATCCAAAGCCTGATATTCCTCTGTGCCATCGAGCTCCAATGTTTCCTAAAGACCACTAAAAACACATTAATGAGCCACACTGTTGCTCTGGGAGACATCATTACCATGCACATCAGCACTATCATTTATTTTGACTCCTGATAGAGTAACATCAGGAGTAACTACAGTGCCAGGCTATTTAAGGACAGTTTTTTAACAATGTAGTAGGAACAGTGGGCTTGTGGCTCAAAAACACACACAGGTTGGGGAAGCCAGACACAAATATATAGGATAAAAATGTGGAATAACACCAGCCTTATCTTTTTAAACAAACGAATGGCTGCTTGGGACCCCTCATAAATACAAAGAGTGACTATTTTCTTTCTATTATTTGAATAATTTTAAGAAGGTAAGATCTGAGTGCACAAAACTAATTTTAGCAGCCCCAAGTATGGAACCACTGTATTATACCATATGATATGGACGTATGTGTCTGAAATAAAGTTCAATTGTCCATGTACCCACAAAAATACTTACCTCCACACGCTCACTCTCCGTTAGCACCTGTAGGTGGCGCACTCTTCCTGGCAGTAGCTGTGGCTAAGCAGTGAGGCTCTGTACGGAGACCTGTGGCTCTGGCCCGCTGTCCGCTGTCTATGAAGCCATTGTATCAATGAGGTAAAGATAGCATCTCTCAGCAGACATCACCTCCATAGACACAGAGCGCCCAGTGTTCACGTCCAACCGCCCATGAATGAGAGCTCAGCGAATGGCTGAAAACTTTGCTCTGCTCCTCCTGACGGGTCTCTCTCCTGTATTTCTGTTTTTTCTGCTCCCTCTGGTTACCCCCTCACCCCCTCATCTCTCTCTGTTTTACCGTCTCTGTCCTAATTACAACCAAACAGAGAACTAAACACACTTATAGCCTCATCATCTCTCAACTCCCCCCTGTGATTTACTGCCACTTACTTTCTTGCATTGTGAATAATGTAAAAATAATCTCACAAAAAAAGGTTATCTAAGTAATTGCCGGTGAGTGGAGGGACTGACATTCACTCGGTTGTCCAGGTGGAAATACCTGCTTTAATCTCATCCAATAATTACATCAAGTATTTGGTCTTCTGCCAGCGTGTTATGAAGCGCTGACATGGGTATCCATCTGTTTCCATGGCAACTCACTCCCCTGACAGTCGACAGGTCAGCCAGTGAGCTGCGGGTCAGACCAGGTATGTATTAAGCTGTCATCACACGAGGATGGCAGCTGATGAGGCTGCTGCAGGAGGGAGGTGACGACCGACGAGGTAATTGTGTATGTCAGATTGGGAGATCTCTGCGTTCTCTGTTCTCCGCAGGAACGCCCAGGGAAGCACATTAAGCAGGCGGTTATCCAGCTGTCACATTTAGATGAGAATTTTAAATCTTCAGATCGGTGTATATTTAGAGCTTGGCTTCACTTTTCAGTCTTTTACTGCTTACTATGAAAGAGACAATGACTCAGCACACGCTCACACGATGAAAGTGAAGGTCTGAATCTCAGGTAAACCATGAATGTTTAAAGAATTAGTCGCAATTCCTTAGTAAAGTAATAATCTTGTAGATTTCTATCTAAATAAATGTTTGTTAAATCCCTATCTATAGCCAAATTAGGTAACACAAGGGGTGATTGAGCCTATGGCCCATTAATGAAAGCCTTTGCATTTGCAGTATTACGAACGGGATGTCTGTGGCGACCTTCCCGGGAAAAATCACAAGCGGCTCACCGCCAAAGAGGGTAGGAACAACGCAACAGACTCACTCTTCAACTCAGCCGCCTATGAAGCAGCGTACTGTTTTTTCAGGTCTCTGCTAGCGTTGCAGGTAAACAGTTTACTATGGCCAAACGAGCGATGACTACAGACTATGAAAGCACACCTGCAATTATCGCTTATCGCCATAGATGAGCATCTAATGCATGTTTCAGACCTGTTTCCTAAAAATGTATTTGTATACTATTAATTAACTCAGGATAAGACACATTCGAAGTTCTGTGTATTACAACAACCTCCCTCCTGAATGATTGTCTTGGCTGGGAAAATGTTGTCGGTTGAAGATATTTGCAGGCAGTAGTTATGTTTCCTTCAAAAGCTATTAGGTTAAGCTATATACAATTATATAAATGTTATTTCAGTGAGAGGCTGACATCTTCACTTTCATTATGTTAGGCTAAGCTGTACTATTCTAACTTTCTCAGTGTTTTCCCTAAAAACACCAAAAGATGGACTTTTGCTCTCACACACTGTAGCATTCTATAAAATGACCTCTGTCAGCGCAGGAGGGTACAACTGTGATACCTGAGACCCAACCAAGCTGCACTCCCCCCCGCCCCGTCTTTGACCACCACATTCCTTTCCCCCTAACCTGCTCTTTAGGGTCTAAAAGTGAATGAAAAAGGATGCTAAAGGAGACTAAGAGGAGGTTCAATACCGCAAATAGACAAAGCTGCAGCAAAGCTTTCTGTCAGGATAATACAATATGATTGGGTTGGGTTTTTTACAGGTTGCGTATTCCAGAAACCTATCAGTAATTACTATGTTATATTATACGTTATAAGTTTTCTGCATTGATTTTATGGTCACTTGTATACTTATATTATTTTACAAGGTACGTGACAGCAAACAGTGGCTTATTTACATATAAATATATATATACTGTTTAACACAGAACTAGCATTTATTTGGAATCATGTTCGTGTCCACCTGACAAATATAAGTCAGGTATTCACTCTCCTTGTTGTTCTGTTTTGGTCTCCTCCAACTCCCGTGGGATGTATCTGGCGCTTTAGCTGCTAATGCTAATGCTAATTCAGCAGCTAGTTAATAACCGTGGTTGCCTGCCGTTTGTGCTGGGCAGGTATTGTGCAGTCTATTTATAGAGCTTTGTTATGCTTTATAATGCACACTGGCCAAACTTGTTCGGGACACAAACTATACAATTAATATGGAAATTGACAGTTGTAAACATCCATCACAGTTTACAGACCAGCCTTCTAGTTCAACTTTGAAGTGTGTTACATAGTGCAGTTGCGCACACACACAAGTTTCCAAATAAAATGGTTTAGATAATCTGGTTCAATTGTTGGCTTCTGATTGTTACCATTTATATTTCCCTGTCAGACTTCATTGTAGCTATTTTGTTCAGTTCCCAGCAGTCACTTGGGTGAGCACAACGTTATGGTAACTGATAGAAAAGGAGGTCGAAACTAGGAAAGCAAGATCCAAGTTGAAATAAAAAGGTATATTATAATTGAAGCAAGCCTTCTCTGTAAAAAGGTGAATACTGTTGGACATGGTACAGTGCAGCAATACCGGCTGTGTAGTAATATATTAAGATAAGAAATTAATCAAAGTGATGAATAACAATACACTTTGTATACGGTGCAGTGGTATCATATGCGGAACAAAGATTACAATTATTATGTCATTATAAGTCGGGGCCTTCAAGTTCTTCCAGCACTGTAGGCAGCACCCTGGGACAGACAAGGACAGAGAGAAACATCTTCCCCTCAGGAAACAGGATGTCCCGACTCACACTCGCGCCCTCAGCAGACTCCGGCCCTCAAACAAAATAAAGTTTTTCTAAAACACAATATGGGGCAATCGGAAGCTCGGGGGCCACCCAAAGCTGTTTCAACCTTTTGATCATCCACGTCTTCATATCTTCTCAGACGCAGCTCCGGTTCCAAGTTAAACAGGCTTTCTGCAAACTAATTCATAAGATGAAGAGGGATTGTGCTTTGATAAAAAATAATATTGAAATCTTAAACATCCTGCAATCAGTCTGGTGATCAGACTTGGCCTGTACCTCCTTCTTGCTCTTGTCCAACTTTCTTTATATGTAAGACAGAAAAGTATCTCATCTGATTGTGGTGCACACTGTATATTAAAGTTTTGCTTAAGCTGTGCGTGTATTGACAACATTTTCGATTTAAATCCAGGGATCTGAAGCAATCTTGTGTGGTTTGCTTAAAACAATTGCATGTTAGTTACGTGTCATTTAGCTTGTGATTCAGAATTATTCTGGGTCTGTATGCCAATTATTGAGGTTGGTCATACTTTATTTTGCCCCTCCCATTGACTGCAATATGACTGCTTCACGTAGTTGTCTGCTCACAACTACATTCTGTTATGTGTGTTATAAACCATTTATGAAATGTTTATATATTACATACAGCACAGGTGCTAAATAGTGTCAGGAACTACTTGTTATCTATTCAATAATTAATAAGCAGTCTGATTAATTCAGGATTCTGAGTAGGCCCACCCTGTTACCTCTAATAAAAGATTTAAAGAATCATACTCTAAATGTAAAGGTGGATGAAGAGGTTATTCACTTAAACCCGGCAGCACCATGAGGAGCAGTCTGAGCAGGCCCAGGATCCAGACCAGGTCCCCCTGGCCTCCAAGGCCATATGATCCCTCTGTCCACGGAGGAATAAGATTGGCCTTTCATTTCCTCTCTGCTCTGTGGCGCAGATGCCTGGTTCTTTTCGCCCGTGTGGAAATCTGAATGTGGCTCACAGCTAGCAGATCCTAATCCACAGCGGTGGGGACCTCTCCCTGTCTGTTGTCTTTGCAGATTTGCCCCTTGCTCTGTTTTCAGCATCGGGAGGGGAGGAGGTGGGGGGGGGAACGTTTTCGATTACTGGGGAAAGAACATGAATGGTAGCTTTGTTGGCTGGTCTTCATGTTGGTTTGGTCAGGTCTTTGAGCCCCCCTCTACGACCACCACCACTGCATCCCCCCCCAACACTCCCTACCACTATAACTGTCCCTCTCTTACCTCGGTGTCTTCATTTGTTCTCTTGATACAATAGATGAGCAAATAAGTATATCTTTTTCTTTTTCTTTCTACCCATCTATCTCTCGGTGCATCTTTCTTTTTTGGGATGACAGGAAGTAAGAAGTACAGGGCAGGACTGGTGGAGCTTTGATCCAGATGGGGCCGTCTGAGAGCATGAGTAAGACCTAAGAGCCGGAGCTCAACAAAGGATGCTCAGTGCTGCAGGCCTGGCCAACTTTATTTGATGAAGAAGAGGAAAGACTCTGTTTTCATCTCCCATATGTCAACTTCAGCACATTCTTTACCAAGGAACTCCCATTTGATTTCAACTTAAATGCAGAGTATATACACATCTCAGAAATGATCCTTAAACCGTTTTAGCCAAAACCTTTTTACCACAGATATTGCTTAAATGTGTGTTTGCTAACTTTTAGCATCTTTGGTCCAGACTGAAATATCTCAACAACTATTTGATGGATTTCAGTGGAATTTGGTGCATATATTCATGTTACCCAGATGATGAATCCTAATGGTCCTCTAACTCTACACTATAGCACCATGAGGTTGGCATGTGGGTGTGAGTGAAATGTTGAAACAACTGTATTGTAATAACATCTTATTTTAAAATAGAAAGGAAAGATTACAAGGAGCCATTGCTCTGATGCAGTAGGAGAAAGTGATGTTTCACAAATCATTCAACTCCAGCTACTCCTAAGCGGCTTTGTAACGACATCAGCGGTCAGAGAGGTCACTAAAGCCGACCTCTGTTTGTGGGAGGGCCGGCGGTATCCAGGGATATAGCTGGATATGCTTCTGCATGACGGATGCAGAGAGGTTAGTGGGAGGCAAACAGAGCCGAGGGTCAGTTTGTTTGGGATTCTTGAGAGGAGATAGCAGTTCACAAAGCCTTTCTAATGGGAACCAGCTGACCACTAATAAAGCTACAGCCAAGCCGGGGCTATTTGCTTTTGTTGTGGACCTTTAAGAGGAGGGGGGTTCTGTTTATTGTGCTTTATTCTCCCAAGCCCCTCAAAAGGAGGCAAGAGAAATGTATACAGGGCTGAGTTTACTTTGAGTCCAACAGACTTTATCGAGCTATCCTATGAGTTTTCCCAGAGTGAGAGATTTGCTGATACACCATAAAATGAAAGCAGACAAATCCCCTTGATTTGCTGACCTTGTTATACACTTTGAGTTTTCTTTGGATGATGTATTTTAAGACAGCACGGTCTAAATTGCGTTCCCATACAAATAAACTGCATTGTTAAATGCGTTCATTTAGGACGGGACGGGATGGAGGGTTGGATCAAACACTGGAGTTTCACCCAGGACACCGATGTTCGTATCCCGAGTGAAATCAAAAGTGGAAGTCTTTAACTTAAATGACGTAACAAACGTACTTATTTCAAGCCAAACCATGAGCTTTTTTTCTTTACCTAACCAAGTAGATGAGTTGCATTTTTCTTTTCTTTTCTTTCAATTAACAATGTTAACCCACGTGTTTAAAACTGCAACTCTAACCTGGGGGAAAATATGTTTCCCTTGAAATGTATTTGTATGCAAACGTTATTTTGTAGAAGACAGGGTTGTTCGTGAAGTATCTTTACAGTATATTGAATGTGTCAGTGTAGTAACTATTTGTTCAGTTGGTTATAAAGCCTGTGAGCTTTGTGACTAGACGACGTACAGTGTCAGTAATGTATTTAAATATAGTGTGTATACTTAAAACACCTCTCAAAAGCAGTTTCAATAAAAAATTATATAACCTTCATGAAGGCTTTATTGCAGACTGCATTAGTTTTAGCTATATACCTAATAAACGGGCAACTGAGGGCTAATTAAATTAAATACGTGGCTAGTAAAAATAAATGCTGTGAAAGTACTTATAGCGGTCCGAAATACTGCTGTCTGCTTCACGAGAAATATGAAGTAGAGATTTGTGTGACGACTGATATTTTAATATTGGGTAGGAGAGAAAATGAGTACATTCATTCCCTGTAGGTTTTGTCCCCCACTCTGAATCATGGGATATATTTGGATTCCTGGGTAAGAACCTTTCTGCTGCTCATCCAAAATCAACACGGAGATTGTGTTCAGTTTTGCAGAGAGGCAACAGATAAAAGGAGAATTAGTTTCCTCTCTCAAGCTCCACGTCTTTTATGTTTGCTCCAAAGAGAGAGAAAGAGCGTTTTGTTTTGTCTGATCTTCTGGCTGTGCTCTAGAGCATGTCGGTATTCCTTTCAGAAGAGGCTTGATTCATTTTTTGGAAACGATCCAAGATGCTGTAGGTGTTGAACTGGAATGGGTGAAAGTTTTCATCTAAATAAAAAAACACCATATGAGGCTTTGTAGAGGCTTCTAATCACTGGCATGACAGCATCACACCAACTCAAACAGACACACAGATTAGTAATTGGTGCGTGTTGCGTGATCTTCAAAATCAATGAAGCATCAATATTGACACTAAAGCCTTGATGCTAGCCTCAGAGAAGTCTCGCATGTGAGGAGAGGAGATGTTTTTTCCTCCCCATTTAACTGTTGATTACCACTGTAGTCGGTAATGTTACATTTTTAATGGCTGCCTCTTCCCTAAGAAATATCTTCATACATGGACTGAGCTTACGGAAGGCCTCTCTCCTCAAGGGTGGGCTTCATTAGATGTTATGGTTTTATGTGTGTGAAAAACACAATTTGGTAATATCCTTCTTGAATATTGTATTAATGAAGAGAAAGAAAATGATGTATAACTTCCCAGTTTTCCATCTAAATAATAAAATGTGAAAGATCTGGAAGGTTCTCTGGATCAAAGCATATTATTGTAATTCTTCTATGCCACATCAACGCTATACGTTCAGTGTTATATACCTGCAACATCTTCACTCCCCCATTTATTACCATGTATGCAAAGTTAGTATAGTTACTCACTTACTATTAAAACACCAGCTGACAGAGACGAACAATAAAAAACTTTTATGACAAATGAGTTCAAAGGGTATCATGATTCTGGAAGCCATGTCACTGCAGTTAAGCCTCTCTGAAAACATAACAATAGGCACACTGTAACAACAGCCTTAAGCTGAGCAATTCCTTTATATCAGAAATAGTCATTTGCAAAGACCGTGTCTCAGATTGTATAACAATGTTTTGATTTATGAAAGAATAGTGCAGGTCACAAAGGTATGAAGCAAACAAGGATGAATGAAGACACCAATACAAATGAGGCTCATATTGGTAGTCCAATGTGCGAAGGGACTGCGTGAGAAGAACAGCAAAGACAAGAGATAAAAGCAGAAATGCAGAAGAAGACAGGTGTAAAATTGAAACAGATGAGCAGAATTAAACTTAATCTTGTCTGCATAGTGTTCAGATAGTTGGAAGACAAATAAACTGTCATTCTGCTTCTTAATCTGCATTAAGTATAACTTAAATGTGGCATTTCAAAGGCTTTACTTTAAGGACATTTGATGCTTTTCTGTTGCAATGATACTTGCAATGAAAAGTCAAACCTTTACAAGTATTTACAACTATACTCATTGTACAAGGGCCAATTGCTGCTGTTCTGGATGTGGACTATGCACATGGGATGAATACTCGCTTTCAGAAAGGGAAGTTGATTTTACACATGGCACTCAAACAATCTACAGATGTCAATGACAAAATACTTGACCTCTAATCAAAAAATAGTTTGGAGGGAAACACTGAAGGGTAAACTGGCCCTTACTGTTCATTTAATTTCTTTCTTTGCTTCAAAGTACAGCCAATCTGAGGTCATTCTGTGGCAGGCTGATGATTAAACTGACCAGCCAAGAACCGGATAAAATAAAAGTTAAGAAAAAGGTTTGGAATTAGACAAGCAACTTCCTTTAATCGTTTCAGCAAATGTGTGGAGAGATTTGTGGATGAATGTTGTATTGTTGTACACAAAGAGTCACTTACTGCAGTATACTGCACAAGCAGGGATCTCTGCTTCTCCTTTTCCATTGGGAGCCTTTCAAAGCCCCTCTCCTCAGTGCTGGAAAATAGAAAGAGAGAGTCATTGCTTCTTTGGACAGATTGATGTTACAGTTATTATAAAGGAAGCCCCGTGAGAAACATAGACCCTTACTATTTATTATACCTGAGCTCTGAGCTGAAACCCTAACCCTTCTCTGTCATTCCTGTTTGCATATAACACCTAAGGAAATGTTGTGCAGCGACTGGCTTCTCTTTCACTTCACTGTAAGTCATTCTTGGAAATGTAGGCATTTCAGATTGGCCTGGAAACTGGTAATTCAGCTAATTCTACTGCGTCAGACCCTTGGATAAATAAGGACCCTGTCTTGCCCAGTATTGACACAGGCCTGTTCTCTGCTTCTTGAAAAGCTTTCCCTGTCTGTACGAGGTGAACACTTCACAATCCAGACTTTTACCTACCTGAGCACTGCGTAGTTCCACCTCGACGACCGAAGGATCCCACAAGCAGGACGTATAGAGGGCTCTCTGTAGAGAAAAATGTGCATCCAGTTGAAAAGTTGTTCTCATAACCAAGGATTTATATAAATCATTGGACATGAGACACAGGAAGGTCTATAAACTCAGTGTAAAGATTAAACATGCCCGTTCGTTAAGTATACTTCCCAATCTAAAAACTAAATGTTTGGATGTCATGCCTGATTGTCTGACCTTGCAGTAAAGATCACACGTGAACAGGAGTTCTTGATCGGTGCTTCTATTCTCAGACTTTTTAGACTGTGCTCCCTTTAAATGTGTCATTATGAAACCCAACAATCTAGGCAGTAATTGTCCAGCTCGGAGCCAAAGTCTAATTAGTATAAAAATACTCTGCCAGTCTGAGACTTAATCAGAGAATTAAAGCTACTTTCATTCTGAGCGGACCACACAACTAATTGATGTATTATTGTGATTGCCTGGCAGTCGCATTATTGGTACGGTTAAGACGTTGCTCCTAGTGTTACATATTGCACACTTTGGTGAAGTGTTTAAGTGCGAGTGCTACACAGTGGGGAGGCACAACTGTATCTGTGATATGTGTAAAATTCCTGTGCAGAAAGTTTCACCACACCTTAAAGCAGTCTTTTATTTTTACTTTTGCTTTTTGCGTAGAATTACCTTCATTATACTTCCTGTTAATTCAAATGTTATGTAAAATAAACAGGGCATAATAGTCTTGCTTAATGTGAGAAAGCAGTATCATGACTGCAGCCAAGGATGGTTTATTTCACCTAGCTGGAACTGAGGCTCTCATCAAACATTTGCTGCGAGTTTGGTGGAGCAAACCGAGCATCCACCTTTTATCCCAGCCGACAGAGTATGTGCAGCGTCAGAAAATACCTCTGCTCCAGAGCTGAGTTTACCTGTGGAAACATCACAAACAGAGGGACTTTTTAAATCCAAAAATCCTGGCCCGCGCAACGAAAATAGAGAAGGAATGTGACTTTGTACTGCCACAATAAACCTGCAGTTGGATTAGGTTTCCAGAGTGGGGGGTAGAATCATCACAAATGGCACCCTAACAAACTTCAACAGCTTCTTTACTTTCCCTCACTGTTTGGAACCAAAACATGGGGAGGATATGTATGTCATCCCGCCACTCAAACATTCCCACCCCTACCCCCTCCTCCCTCAGAGGACACATGAAAATGACCCAATTGAAACCGAATATGGAGTTTGGCAGAAATGACATGCCCGACTTTTGTACATATCTATTAAAGCCTCTGGAAAAGCTCAAATGTCAACATCTGAAGTGGACATAACATACCTGTCTATCAACACCAGATATCATGATTAAGCGCTCAGACAAAAATTCTAATTAGTCTGCTCCTCAGCCACTGATACGAACACCCAGTATGTCAGTTAGGCAGCTACTGATATTACTGTTATTTTATCCACACGAAGGCTTCACTGACCATTTAGTCAACTACACAGTCGTGAAGCCATTATTTACACCAACATATCCAGGAAGCAGTGTCCATTTTGGCCTTTTCTCCATCAACCTTGGATTGGAGCTCTTGAGTGTAAAAGGATCAGTTTTCTTAAAATATATGATTATAATATATACTGAGTGATTCATCCTTATTCCTTTGTTAGAGCTGCAGATACTGACACCAACACAGAGCACATACTTACAACGTAAATAAGTATTTATGAATTTTTATAACAATATCGATTATTTTTCTGCGTCTAATCTTATTCATATTAAACCTGCAGCAAAAACTAGTCCCTACTGCTATTGAAAAAGCAACTCTGGGCCTTCAGCAATGCATGATTTGTTTTATCTCCTGCATTTGTCTTTTATTGTGACACATGTCACATACATGAGATAGAAAGGTACTTTATAAACTGTACTTGCTTCATCATAGATCTTTTGCAGCAGCTGTCTGGCTTCTAATTCTTAACTCCAGTGACAAAACTCGGCCCCCTTCCTCTAGTCACTGGACGCTCTTCTCTCTGATATCTTCGGCCTGCAAAGGCCCCATCTGACTCCCCACAGGTGAACAGAGCAGCCATTCAACTCATTTCTGAAGTTATTTACTGGACCTCTTCCACTGGCCGATTAAAGCACGCTGGTCTACCAACCTAATCCTCTGAGGGGGGGGTCCATGCTGGAGCTTTAAAACATACTGTATCTGCACAGCAAGGTGCAAAACAGATGTGGCTGGACTGCTACATTTGAATGGAAATGATGGGGAATGGCATAGACTGACAGAAACATGAAGTTGTTGCTGTATAAATGATCAAATAAAGTAAAATGTTGGTCTTTAGCAGTTGATGTATATGTCATGAAAATAACATGTATTGGGACAAATAATCCTCTCCTGCATTATTCCCTTTACACTTCTTATGCACAGCTTCATAGCATAGTACTGTCCAGTAGAAACACTACCTCTATTCATCAAACAAGGAACTAAAAACAGCAGATCTTTCCATCAAGACCTCCAAACCCTTTGTGTGACTGAGTCCATTATACTGGAATAAGCCCATTAAAACAGACGACACTGCCAGCACTGCCATTCTAGATACCTCTGGGTTGTTTGGCAAGAATGTTTAATTCCTGATTCATTTTGTTTAATGGTGCACTATAATCAGCTTAGAGGATTGCTGCTCTTTTGCTGAAAAGGTTGACATGCATTTCTTCCACAAGGGGGCCTTTAAATCTGTTACACTTACACTATGCTCTACAGTACACTGAATATTAGTCCCGTTTATGAATGCGTGTTTTCTGGTTGAACACACACACACGCACACACACACACGCACACGCACACGCACACGCACACGCACAGTCTCTCTTTAGGAGGCTTTGAATTGCACTCTCACATACACACACAGCAGCATTCCCTACAGTATCCCAAAATACAACGCTATGTTTCACTATTTCCAGCTCTCACACACACACACCTCTCTGTGTAAAAGATGCATATTTACAGACACACATCACTCCAGCCACAAGACAAACATGCCATGGTGTGTTTGGTTCTTTTTATCTATTTTTGAGTTATCACCACCATATGTACAGCATATTAACTGAACACTGTTCTTTTGTCCGCCCATGCAGGTAGCCCTCTCTGTTGGCTCAGTGACCTGCTTCCTGCCTTCCAAAGGAGCGCTGATCATGGCCTTAAGTGCTTCTCCCCTCAGCTGGAGAAGGACTGGATTACAGACACCTGCAGAGCTCTATTAGGGTGGCTCTCAATCCCTTCTGGGGGCACCAGTACATACTTTGTTAGCAATATGGGCTAACAGTATGTAAAGAGAGACTGAGAAACACACATTATGGGAGGAAGTTGAAGTTCAGGGATTTTTTACCACTTGGGAAAAATGTTAAATGCAGAAATGTGTTAAAGAATATAAGGAAGATGTAGACTGTTAGCTAGCATACATGTATGAACAATTCCAATGAGGAAGTAAATGCCTTCACTACATTCAAGGATATACACAATAAATAAACTTGATTGTGTGTTTGCAAGAAACTCTGTCATTCGTAAAGCTGTGTGACATCTTCAACCACAGCAGAAAGACAAAGACTCTCTTATGACATATGTTACAGTAGCTGCACACGTAGAGCAACAAAAGCATCCTATGGTGTCTTTTTGTTGGTTACCACTCACATAACAGCTCTGAAAATGATGAAAATGAATAACAGATAACCCAAACAGTAATGAGCTATTTAGTTAATGTTATTACTAATCATGTATATCTGCTGTAATATATATTTTATTGTGAGATGCATCCACTGAGTGAAGGACATCACCTTCTATCCTGCTTTTAAATGGACTTTGTTCATGAAATGTACATACAGCATGATGTGATGTGAGCTGAATAAGCTGTAAAACCAAAAGTTACCCCTAAAAGTAGCTGTCATTTCTTTCTGACCTGCCCCTGATTTGAGATTTGATAAGTCACATTTATGGCTGGTGGTTATTTTTTCAAACTTATCCCACAGTCAGCGCTCAATCAAAATGCTCCCCTATCTGAGCCATCACATAACACCTTTAAACTGCCCTCAGCAGATCAGCCGACTGCCGAGTCCCAGTCTCCTTTTAGACCCCTGGAGCCTGCTCAGTGTGGGGGAGTCTGTAAACAAATCAGCCAGCACCTCTCTCTCTCTCCCTCTCTGTGTCTCTCTCCACCATCACGTACCTGACTCTCCTCCTCCTCCTCATCCTTCCTATTACTTCCATATTTCCTCTCTTGCTTAACTCACTCCTGCAGTAATCCAGCTCCTCCTTCCTTAAAGTCACCCCAGACATAACGCACTATAGTTACCTCCTACAACTTGTTTCTCTCGCTGTCCTCATTCTGCCTTCAGTCCTCGCTGCGATCTCTACCTTCAAATCTTTATGTTTTCATCTTATCCACTGTCTTCATCCTTTGCCCTCTGTATGCAGCTCTTATCCATTTGGACTGCTTTCCTTGCAGTCATAGAAAATGTACTCAGGCCTTTTTATGACAGTAAGTAAAAGTACCACAATTTAAAGATACTCCATTACAAGTGTACTTGTAGTAGAAGTACTCATTAGACAGCAGAATGGCCCTCGTCAGTGTTAAATTATGATATATTATATTATGTATATGTATATATAAGATATATTTTCTAACTTTTATGTATTCAGGTAAAGATGACCCTAGATGTGAGATGATTTCCCCCCCGGTGTTCAGGATGAAAACTATCACCATCCTCATCTGCAATTCAATTCATAATTCATCGTAATTCGAGACATTCGGTTTGCAGAAAGAAAACAGTTCATTCACACACATAAAACTACCTGAAAATACGAATATGATATGGTGAATATTAACAGAAATAGAAAGAGTAGAAAGACAGAAAGGTTAATGGCAGTGGCCAACACCACAAATGCACTTTATGTTTTTCTTCATTGTCATGTCTTACCCATACCCAACCTCTTCCCTCATCTCTCCCTCCCTCCATCTCTCCCCAAAACCCCCTCCACCTTCTCTTCTCCAAAGACCTGCCATCTCTCTGCATTCCTCAGGTCCACCACACAGAGTCCCATTGTGTCAGTGGGTTAGGCAGGGAGTCCACACAGTCCAACCTCTCACCATGTACTGCTGCTGGACTCACCTTAGGAGACCACAAACTACTGTACCTTTTCACACACACACACACACACACACACACACACACACACACACACACACACACACACACACACACACACACACACACACACACACACACACACACACACACAAACACACAGCTTGCCTCTTTCTGTCCGAATGTCCCCCCTCATTCAATCACTCTCCTCCATCTCCAATTCCCCCATTCGTTCCCTTTTCTTCCGTTCACACTTCCACATTGCTCTTGGAAATGAGCCACCATCAACAGGCTTCGCCCTCCTTTTTTTAAACCAATGTTTATAACCAAACAGCGCTGCTCAAAAAGGCCATTGATGAGACTCTGAGGTTTCAAAGCAAGGGAGCCAGCGCACCCTGAGGAGGAGGAGGGATGGAAGGAAGGAAGGAGGGATGAAGGTGAAGGGGAGGTACACTTTGAGGGGCCATGTTCTCCTGCATAAAATACCTGAGGTGCCAGAGTGAAGACCTCCACCCTGTCCTGCCACACACTGACACATTGTCATCTTGTAAAGTTGATATGATAAACTTGTTTTAACAAACCACTTATTTGCTGATTTACACGTCCAGCAGATACAGAGCAACATAACCATGTTCGAGAAGAGCAAAGACTTCTCCGAGCAGTAAATGTGAAGGTCTTCTAGCTTTTTTTTCAGAAAAGGTATTAGTAGAACACCTGATGAATATAAGTCAAGTATATATTCACTCCCATTTTAGCTCTGTTTTGGTCTTAACCAACTCCGGCTGTAAAACCAGACCAATAAGCTAAAAGACATTAAAAAGCTCCATGGAGCTGAGGGGACCTGCAGAGGCTAGTGCTAATTATCTGAGGTTTATCCCTTTGAGCGACTTCTTTCACACACAAGTAGTTCTAAATGTAAACATTTTGATTATACCTGCTAAGCAAATGTACTTAATAATGTCGAATAAGATTGTGGCGGTGAAAGGATGACGACATTTATAAAGATGACTAGAACTTGACTAGTGGCAGGATGGAGACGAAGCCAACCAAAGGCTAAAATGCGAAATCAAAATATTGAATTGCAATTAAATGTGCAATATACAGCAGAACTCTTCATTCTTTGATTTATTTTATTTGTATTATAGAGTAGAAGGCATATTTAAATCCCATTGGGCAACAACAAGGGAAAGTCTGTGCAAGAATTGACCCATTTCACCAGCCTCAAGGTTAATGAGTTCAATTGGATCCATTTGAGAGATTATCACGTGTGACTCAGAAACATAACTCTGTAAGACTCTGGGGGTCCAGAAGGGCCAGCAGTGTGAACAACAATGTTGTTTTCTTGCTACTGAAAAAGCTTTACAGTATATGTTATATCCCCATGGCCGCTTGTACCTGTGTCGATTAAAAGAAGAGTATAGAGTCAGGCCTATATTACTCTACAATATACTGTATACCGTTATAATGAATGGCTCATGCACATCATATACACACACAAATAAATGCCACAGACGCTGAGGCTCAATGTCTAACTCCACACACTTTGCACACTCAGTCCGAGTCTGAGAGTTCAGCATTCCTGAGAGGCTTAGATGCCGGCTGAAAAGAATGAGCAGCCACACAGAGGGATCTCCTCACGAGATACAGAGCCATGTGGCCCGCTTTCAGCCAGATTATAGAGTCGACCAGAGCACTCACCGTGACCTGAGAGCCTGAAGGACGAGAGTCGAGAGAGAGAAATACACAAGTATCACTTTTCAAAACAAGCAGATGAGTGTGTGCTGTTACAGTATGTTGTTATGATCATTTACTTCTGCTGTGTAACACTTACTGTATTCTGTGCTGTGGGTTTGAGATAGAGGGAGAGATGTATTGAAAGATAAATACATCGCAGATTTCATTTATTTATTCTAAATATCGTAACAAAACAAATACAAGGACATTATACTAAATGTAATCTAACACCTTTAGAGACGTTTTCATAAAGCACTTGCATGATATCTTTGCTTTAGGCTAACGTCCCAGAGCATCTACTATACTATATCTATTAACACTTCTCATAACAGACGGAGAAGGTGTTTGAAAGTGGGGTTTTTTTGCATAAATGATTGCAAGTTGAATTGTATCTACTGAAAGAGTAACAGCTGAACTTGGCCACGAGTTCAAAGCAGATCGTTTACCAAGAGGTTTTTATAAAGTGATAATCTATAGCTTGGATCTTGATTTACTGCTTAGCACCATCGTTGCCAACATTACTTGAGCCAGAAAAAACATGATTTGGTTAAAGGGGAAGAAACCTGCGTGGAACTGGGGTCAGAGAAACAAGAGCTAACCACGACAACTCACGCTGATTGGTGGACACATGTAAAATCAAGGAAACCCTGCAAAGCATGCTTCTCTTGAGAACTTCTCAGAGCATGTGGCACAAAACTGCCATTGAGACAAAAATAGCCGCTAAAAGGAGTAAAAATAGCAATTAAGACGCTATAAAGAGCAGTTGTCCAATGACTTCAGTCATTCACAGCACAGTTTAAAAGCTTAATTCTACAACACCTAACGAGAGGAGAACAGCTCCTCGTGGAAGGAGCTGAATGGTTTTCATAAGTCGAGGTCTTATCTTGATCACATCTCTACAATTATATGTGAATAAAAAATAAATGTGAAAATAAGCCAGTATATGCATGTTTTATCAACTTTCATAAGGATTTTGATATAACCATTAGGGATCTGGAGTATGACGGGAATGGAACCTTTTACAGAGCTCTAAAAGCTTTACATGACAAGCCCTTAGCGTGTGTGAGACTGAATGACCATCCCACAAACTGGTTTCCAATATTATCAGTAGTGAAGCAGGGTGGTGCTTTGTCCTCATACTGTTTGCAATATATATCAACACTCTGGCTTGATTGGCATATTGATTTAGTTTTGTTTTGATTTTTTAGTCTAGTAGTGAAGATGTCTTGTAATCCCATGTGGGATGGGCTAAGTGTTTGGCATGAGACAGAAATAAAAAAGAAATTGGTCAATAAATGTTACAACAACCTAAATCAACTGATGCACCAGTGGGGGGGTTCCTTGTTGACAGACTCATAAATCCATTTAAGACATGACATTGGAAGAATAATTAAAAATAATAGTTAGATATCTAGTTTTGGGTCCTGTGTACCAGTAAAACTTGGAACGTGCTGGAGCCAAACATCCATCAATAGGGTTGACAACGTGATGTCAGCACAGAAACATGAAGTGTATAAGAGAATTGCACGGCTGGACTCACGTAACAAGACTCCTTGTCCAAGAGGGCACGAAGCCCAGGGAAGAGCAGAGGATCTCATTCGAGTGTGAGGAATGTACATATTTGGGAATGGTCTGGTGTCTTGTAAGTGTGAGTGTGTGTCTGTGTCTGTGTGCCACTGCCTTCCTGTATGACGAAGCTTATGTTTGTGTGTGTTTGTGTGTGTGTGTGTGTGTGTGTGTGTGGGATCGTGCACATGGATGCGTGTGAGTGGGTGGGGGGGTCAGGAGTGCAGCATTGTGACAGTGCCGGCTTTTATTGATTCAGCTGGGAGGAGAGAGTTGCAAATGTCAGAAGTGGGACAGGCCAGTGTCCAAAGGACTTCCACTGTAAAACTCCATCCTGCACAACTCCCTCTGTCAACTGGCCATTGGTGTAAAATATTAAAACATTTCAACAATATCAAACTCAAGTGTGAGATGAGGAACAACATAATTTCAGTATCATGAGGTTGTGTTTCCCTGCTATAGAGCATCCATAAGATAAAAAGATACATAATTAACTTTATTAATCGCGAAGGGAAATTGCAGCATTACAGCAGCCAAGTGACACATCACAAGGCAAGGAAGAAGATAAGAAAATAGAATAATAAGAACATAAATAACAAAAATCTTACCATCAATCATCCTATCACTAAAGCCTGGGAAGTCTAGTATACTGTTAATTGTCTTGTATTGGTGTTGCAAGCTGCTTCACTGCTTGGTTAGAGGAGTATTGATAATACACTGTGACTACACAGTGAATGTACACAGAGTGATGTACAGGTATGTAATAAACAGGTACTACAGAGGTCGACAGTAGCATATTGGGTAATTATAAACATTTCTCCCTGAAGTGTTTTAGCTTTGAGGAACGTTTTGCCATTTTTTCCAGTCATTGATCCCTTTTCTCTTTGTCATTTTTCTTCAGACCTGCAGGGGCACAGCACCCGAGCGCTTGAGCTGGAGTTTATTAAGAGAGTGATTCCAGATGGGAGCCAGGATGAGCTGAGGTGGGGAGATCCTTCACAGTTTGTCGAGGGGCATGACAGCTGAGACTTGGAAAGCTTTTGAAGCTCTGCTGCCCAGTCCGTTTGGGTGGGTGTGTAGAAAGTGTGCATGAAGTAAAGAAAGAAGGAGAGAAACAAATAGAAAGACGAGCAGAGAAGACTCAAAGAAAAAAGCGCCCGGGGAATAAACTAGAGTTTGTTTACTGATCACAAAAGCCTTTCAGCCAATCCAGAGCGGCGACAGTGAGGATGTACCGCAAAACGACACAGAAAACCCACAACTCTTCTGCTTTTCATTAACACTCGAGGTTACCTTCTTTCTCTGTCTCTAACGCAGTCCAGCTTGAGGCACCGGGAATCGGTTCATCTTTCCAGCACACAGGCACAGTGCTCAATGTGTCTTTGTTTTCCAGAGAACTGTCCTTCTTTTTATTGAAACGGTGGTCTGTTTCTTTTAGACTAACTTGAATCCAAAGCCGTTGTGGATCTGATTGTGCCAAGAGTTTATCTGTTTTCCACAACACCTTAACAGGGAGGAATAATATTATTTATCCCCCCCCCCCCCCCCCCCCCCCCCCTCTCTCTCTCTCTCTCTCTCTCTCTTCCCACTTCTTTCCCTTTTCTCTCCCTCTTATTCCTCCTGGATGTGTGTCAATCCAGTCATTCATGGTTTTTGGCCGGAGCTGCGGTGCAGTTATATGTGGAACATTCCATTTACAGCAGCTGACACATTTGCCGCCCTGTGATTATGCAACCCTATTGTCCTCCACAACACAGCTGAGGGTTCAATTTATCAATATTATTAAATTGCATCACTAATGAATTTATGCTGTTGCAAAAAAAAAGGTGATGATTCATATATAACACCAGCAACTTATTAGAAACCTAGACATTTATTTAGAGACATTCTGTATTTAAAGAAATAGTAGTTAGTTAGTTTGGTAAATACACTTATTTGCTTTATTGGCAAATGTTGGATGAGAAGTTTGACTTTAATGTCTGTACGATAAATATGAAGCTACAGCAGCCCAGTCTGGCTCTCTCTAAAGGTAATAAAATCACCCACCAGCACCTAAAGCTCACTAATTCACTCATTATTGTCACTGAGATTGCAAGGTAACCAACAGAGACGGGACAAATAAGTCCTTACACTGCAAGGAGTAAACAGCGGTGTCAAGTCTTTGTGCTAAGCTAACTAGCTTTATGTAAATATGTGAATGCTTAAATCCTCTCATCTCTGCTGAGAATGCGAAATAACTATATTTCCCAAAATGTCAAACTATACCTTTAAACCGCAGTCTCTATTTTAGATTTTTCTTTACTTGACACAAAATTGTTTTGTTGCCAAAACTCATGTGAAATTGGCATGTACAAGATTGCACCACGAGCCTGGGACGAAGTCGTTTCCACAGACATCCCATTTAACAGGGCACTGAATGACTGGCATCGGCTGAAAACACACCCGCTGAAACTTAACTTCAAGGATAAAAAACAAGCTCTCTTTGAGTTAATGGCATGTTTTTGGTCAAGTGTCTGTCATCTGAAGCGCTGGCATACTTTAAACCCACAAAAAAGGAGACTGTGATTGGTGGATTACCCGACCCACTGTAGGCTCTGCCGCTTTGACCCTATTATCAAAATATACAAGAATACTTGCCTCATGCAGAGGCTGGTGTACCGGTGGCTGTGAGGCTTTTTATAAGTGTCCCTGTTCAAATAAAGTTTGGTAAACACTGACAAGCAAGTGGCCATTTATTTGTATACAGGATAAATATATATATATGTGTGTGTGTGTGTGTGTGTGTGTGTGTGTGTGTGTGTGTGTGTGTGTGAGTGTGTGTGTGTGTGTGTGTGTGTGTATAGGGTTTCCATCTGGGTGGCAGGACTGTCTGAATTAGCTGTATGCTTGTATACTGTATGTTCCCTGCAACTTGACACCAATTAATGTGCCTGACGGCCTTATAATTATTACCAAATGTAGGTGTGGTAAGTTAAAGCTCGGGTCGCTGTGACTTCCTGTCATTTGATGGGTAATTTTCTGGTTAAAGAGGTGGTCTCACTTTGATATTTTTCTTTTTCATCACCATAATTGATAGCTTCAGAAAGTTGTAAAGATTTATCTGAAGTCTGGAGGTCAAATCTGTCGCAGAAGAACAATCCATACAGAAGATTACTTGAAGAGAGAAAGAACAGTAGGACTCCTCTGTGTTGCTTATGTGCTTTCTTGACCCTGTCACTCAAAGAACTCAAAGTTTACCACTGCAACCTGTCAAAGGTGTGAAGGTGCACAATGGGTCAGGGGAGCCCAGCATGCCCAGGTCTACTTATGCAGCTGTTGCCCTAAAAAGAAGGGGAGGGACTAGGCCTGGATTCTCCAGCGATTCCTCAGGGCAAGAATGTGGACGGGAGAAAAGGAGCATGATCACAGTGCTGAGTTCAGCACAGGACGGCAGCTGCTCACTGCTCTTTTTCTACCTGGACACCGAACTTCACACGTCAGCACTACAGGCTCCGTAATGCTTCAAACAAAGTACTAAAAGAGCCTTTCCAACGACAGAATCGGGAGGCGCCGTCTCTGACAAATGTTGTATTTTGGCATTTGGCCAGGTGTGCGGAGGTGTGCAACTACTTCCATCTCTTTTTACCTGTACATCTGAGTGCAACAGCACGAATGAGAGACCGTCAGAAAGCCCTTGTTTGTACGATTATTTGGGTCGAGACTAGAAACACGTTGTACGACCTTTTTAATTTCAAGCATACTCAACCATTAGAGTCACAGTGAAACAGAAGTTTCAGAAGTGAGTATGTGGTGGGGTATAAAATACACACCTTGTACAATTATGTTTTTATTTCACTGTGTTAAAGAAGTATTTTTTAATCTATCTGCAGTATTGCATTGTGATTGTATTGTATATAACATTTAGCTTGTATCGTTGTCTTCCTGTGTCTTTTTCTGAAACCACTAGGAGTCACTAAAGTCTGAAATGTTCAGATCCTACATATGGGTGCTTTAAATTAATTATTTTCACTAAATCTCTTCACATAATCAACTCCTAGAGTGTTGCACTCAAGTCAAATGTCTCTTCTCACCACCTTTAAGGTTTCACCACCTGGTTCCATCCACAGCTCCCATAAATAGGGCTATTCATGAACCTGATCTACTGCAGGAAATGAGCTCCATACGTACAGGGCACAGAGACCCTACAATACAGTACCCCCTCACAAATATGTTCTCCAGTGTTTGGACTGTGTCACAACCATCAATTCTGAGATGTATATCAACCAGGACGTGTTTTTGATGTGCTTAATGATGTTTTTTGTTAGACTGCCTCGGTGAAATATCATTTGAACAATGCATAATAGGAGTAGATGGCTGGATTCCCTTGTGACATGTTCTCTTTTTTTATTCATAGCACTTTAATGTCATTTCATAATCAAATTTCAGCTGGTAGTAAGACAATACTAGACAAGAGATGAAGGGTGAAAAGTATTTGTTCCTCCAAGAAATAAACATCTATGAGGACAATAAATACGCTGACAGCATATTCTTAAATCAGAGCAAGTGAATCACTCCCAGATGGATGTACAGTTCACAGCGAGGCAGTTTGTCACTCGCTCCTCCTCGCTGTCTTTGCTCTGATTGTTTGTTTGGCCTTTTATAATGGCAATTACACTTCTTAGCACAGCTGCCGTTGATTAGCCTCTAAACATATATTGTATGTTCATGGCACCATCGGTGAGCATGCCCAGTGAGAGGTGACGTCTCCGGGAAACTTGGACAAGGTTTCATTTTATCTTAGAATATTATTTTCAGGTTTAGTTTAGTGAGGGCATTACTCTACAGGAAGTGAGTGACTTTACAAAATCACCTTTGCAAACAATGCTACACAGGTGGATTATATTAGTTTGGGTTGCATGACTCTTGGCTTGTGAACCGGAGGGTCCAAGTCCCCAAACGCACCAAGTACGTAGTGTGGACTGGTACCTGGAGAGGTGCCCTTGAGCAAGGCACTTGACCCCCACACTGCTCCCCAGGTGCTGTATATATAATATCAGCCCACTGTTCCTTATACTAGGATGGGTTAAGATCCTAATCCATCCTAGACTTAGTCTAAATGTGTGTGCTGCGCTGTGTACATGTGTGACGATTAAAGAGGATTCAAATCATATGTCAAAGTGTAATTGAAATTCAACCTAATATGACCCACGACATTACGTGAATATTAGGAGTCAAGATGAACAGTTGGTAGCACCAATTCTCCAGTCTTCTTATTTTGGCTACTACTACTCTAACTATGCAACATAGCACTTGGCCGTATTTAACTTTTATTGATACATCAACTTTTATACCCTATCCCATGTTTTTGTGAAGCCGTGGGGAGCAGATGTGAGGGGTTGGTGCATGAAGATCTTCATGGACACTTAGTAGCAAGTAACTTTAATACCATTCACACCAATGGTTCATAAACACAGCCTCCCACAAAAGCTGTAGTTAACTTTTTACTTTGAAAAACCAGTGAAACTCGAGGACAATCTTTATGATCGTCTTTATTATTTCCAATGCAACATCCAAAAGAAACCAGCAGAGATCATGCAAGTGAGAATATATCATTACCATATAAGACACTTGTAAAGTCTTTTAGTTTTTTCAGCCTGTCAGTTATCTTTGGTCCATGGTATCAATGTTGCGATACAATGTTCAGATACATTTTTCCGATGAAATGTAGAGGACTTTTTGGATGTGTCTGAAGTATTGAAAACAGCTAGCAGGAAACCTGACAGCCCTGAAGAAGAAAAAGCCTTCCTAAATCCCAAAGCTGGGCCCGTTAGAGAGGTGGGAACACTGATCACACTGATAGACAAACCAGACACATTCAGAAAGAGAGCAAGGAGAAAGAAGAAGAAGTAGCGCTGAAGAGAAATACATTCAGAGAAAAATATTATTAATCAAAGCTTCATGTTTCTCTTTCAGTGGAAACTACATTTTGTTCTCATACCTGAGGTGTTTCACATGTCTGTCAGTCTTTGCTGTCCACTAGATACACAGATCCAGGCATAAGTAACTTTTCTTTATGAGCTTGTGCATCACAGCTCCGGGGGGGTTATTATTTGACAGGATATCCTACTCTTTAATACTTCAAAAAACACTTTCTTTTGAAAATATGTGAAGCAGTTAAATAATGTATACGTCAGCATTCACAAATGCTCATGAAGTTTCCACTGCTTTCCCCCACCCTTCTCCCTCATCATCATCGTTTCTCTCTCTGTGACTCTCTCTCTCTCTTTGAAAAACACATGCCCGGACCACTGAATGCAAGCTCTTCCAGAGATTTTGACTATTTCACAGCGCTCCCCACCCCCGACTCCTTGAAGAGATTTCCACAGAAGCTGCCACATTCTACTGCTTTTTCCTCCAGCGTTCCTCTCGCCTTTCTAACGTTCATCTGCACTGATCATGTGGTCAATATCTGAAATCTATCCTTTCTTTTTAAAATATATTTCTTCTCACTGTTGTATTGGTTGTTTCCTTAAATTAGGTAAAAGCAGGTTTTCTTTTGCCATGATCCTCACTCTTAGTGTACCTCTTTCTTCATTTTGTTTTAACTTGGGCTCACACTTTGGTGACACTTGCTGCTAATTCAAATAGTGAGGGCTTTGTGCGAGACCGTCATTGACTTATGCAAACATAATTTGGCTGCGGTGTTGACTGATGTGCTCCAAGCCAGACAGAGGGGTGTCTTAAAGTCTGAACCATCAGGTACACGGAGGTGGCTGCGCAAACATACACACATGCACAGATGTCTGCATTCACACTCGGTCACGCATAAACAAACATAAAGGAGTGAAAACAGTAATGAAAGTTTATATATGTATCACAGAAAGCATAGTGTGTTTATGTAAGGGTCAGTAATGCAGTGTTGTAGTAGAGCACTTGTTCCTATGTTGAAGAAAAGTAAGAGCTTTTAGGAGACATGATATGTAAGTCCTGCAATTCTTGAAGTACATTTCAGCTTTTATCCTTATCAAATCAGAAAAAGGATTTTAACATCCTGTCCAAAACAGGAAAACACTACGAACACATAGCCATACCATCGCTGCTTACAAACATAATTAACCCATTTGCTTTTAAGTCCTTAACTCTCATGGCGATGTTCGACATCAATAAACCACGGTTTGTTTAGTGGATACAGTTTATTTAGCCAAGCTGGAAAACCATAAGGCTGCTCGTTCCCAGCCTCTATTTTATCCTCCATCAATAAACATCTAAGTTCATATGACAAGACTGCAGATTTTTATTGCCGCTAATTAAGAGTTGCTGGCTGATTTAGACATGTTTTAATGTGTGGTGCCTTTTTTCTTATTGTTCATAATGAATGAAATCCTTTTAACAAGTGATGTATGTATGATGTAAAACCTGATGTATCTTATTCTTTTGTGCCATAGACCTCCATTGTTGTCCAAAAACTATTACAAACACATCTGTGAGCCACACAGTTGCACTGGGTGACATGTTCCTTCATTATGATGAGCATGGGCACTGTTTCATTTAAGTCAATCCCCCAAAACACTGTCCTGCTTCTGTAAATACGCACCAGCGTACTAAATACGCAGCTGAAAATAATCCCCAACAAATGCAAATTAGTTTTGTTTTAGTAACGTTTGCTAAAAACTACAGTGCCCAGCTGTTTTGTGCAATGTTATAGTCAATTAATTAACTTTCTCGATTAATCCAGCAAACATTTGGACTATAAAGGCTCAGGAAATAGTGAAATCTGTCACAAAGGTGAAGTCTTCAAATGTCCAATAAACAATCCAAACCCCTACATGCAGTATATGCAGTTAAGAATAAGAAAACCTGCTTATATCCATGTGTGAGAGGCTGGAAGGGGGGGACTGTTCTGGCATTCTTGCTTAAAAAGTATGCAGATCAATTTGCGATCAACTCTTTTCAGCTCTGAATAAAACCATATATCGTGACCTGTTTTTAAAGCTTTATGTCTTTAGTAGGACTATTTGGGTTTGAGGCTGAGTATAATAGACAGGCTTGAGAAGTTTGAAAGTATTTAGAGACATTGTTGGTTCTCCTCTTTTCTAGCAATTTAGTGACACGAACAAGTATGCAGATTATTCCCTGCATTGATTTTTAACAGGGGTGATATTTTGGAAGTGAATCAAAGTTATGGGAGCATTAAACCATGTTGTAGTGTGGGGTAGTTCATTCTCACTATCCCCATTTGGCCCCGTAGTAAAAACCTAGGCTATTGGAAGTAATGTTATTATGTATATGTAGCCTGACAGTGCGTTCTTTCACAGCCAACCCAGCTGGTGACGTCATGGCTTTTGTTATTTCAGTGGTGATCTCAGATGGCCTCAGTTAAAGCTCTCTCTGCTGTGTGCACCTCTCTCTCTCTCTCTCTCTCTCTCTCTCTCTCCATCATCAATATCCTTCCCACTCTCGGCGTCCCACCCTCTCCTCCTCCCTCACTCCTGCATTCCATCTTTCCCACCCACCTTACCTCTCACTCCCGCCCTCATTTTTTTTCTTCTGCAACTCACTTCTCTGTCTGCTTCCCCTCTCTGTCTTTCTCTCTCTTTCTCTCTCTCTTCTATTTCCCCCCATATTCTCTGATTATCTTTCCAGACAGACTTCATTCCTTAACAACTATAGACCTATATTCACAGACTCTTCCCATAATTCTCTGCCTCTTTAAAGCGCAGGTCTTCAGTATGAATTGTAAGACACAGCAGATCAAACTTCCTGTGGCTGTAATTTGTCACCACATCATAAATTTACAGACAGAATATTTCACTTACTAGCAAGTTCAAATGATTGGAAGACGATCAATAAAGAAAACTTCCTAAATGTTCTCTCTGGGGCTCTTGGTTGCTTGTATGACACACATTTGATACCTCAAGTGCCAGTGTTTATTTTCTCATACTTTCTGAAGCATCGGGGACTCTGTCACCCTTAACCTCTCACCCTGTTGGAGGGGGACACGTCTGTCAGTTCAGCACAGAGAAGCTTTGAAGAAGTAATCAAAATCCAACCACAGGACTCAGCAGCACATCTCTTTTTTCAGACATAATTTAGGTTTGCAGGTCTGAAACAAAGTAAAGTTTTGTCTTGACTCATTGACAGTGATCCCTAATACTTAAACCATGAGTGCACTCTTACAAACATGGAGATGAGAGGCACGAAATATCGAAACTTCTCATGGACAGAGGGTGTCATTTCCGAGGGTCTTCAAAGGATTCTCTTCAAAGTCATTTGCTTACTGAAAGAGATCACAAACAGCACAACGCCTCACAATATCTAATGCACTGAGACCAAGAAGCAGCATTTCCTGTCCAGCAACACTATTTCAATGGTTTCACTTCACTGGCTGATGTAACCACACTGCCAGTTACTACCAGAAATAGGAAAATAAGAAACTACAGTTGATTTTAGGTCTCCAGCCTATGAATAGATAATTGTTAGTTGAGTGTTGCAAAGTTTTTGATCCGTGGGTTGCATAGTGTTTAAGGACAGACCACAAGATCACAAAAGGAAAACAATTCAAATGTTCTTGGAGTTTGGCTGTACATAGTCAGACACACGCTATTTGTGCAGAAAGTTCCTGAAACTATGCTAAATTACAAGTTGCACATTTTTATGTAAGATTGTGGAGTAGGGATAACATAAAAAAAACTAAACTTTGAGGGACAATTATGTAAAACATACACATTTACATGGTGGATGAACATGACTCAACTTCACTTTTGATCACATTTGATCCTAGTAGTTGAACTAGCGGTGCATTTAAGTCAAATTGTTTTTTCTATTCCATCACTTATGTTGTTATTTTGAAACTTGCAAATGTCTACTTGCAAGTTTAAGTGATTAGCATGTTTGCAGGTGTTTACAACAGGTTATTTCACTGATCAGCAATCCAAGGTTACTCCACTTGAACCTGGACTCAATAAATGACCCTCACACATAAACTAACATGCAGTAAGATTCTCTGAACTGCGGGACGACCATAGTTCTCTTAAAACGGCCGAGTGGTAGAGAATACCACTCGGCACCAATGCTGCACACTCAGGATGCACCAGCTGCTCCCATTTCAAATAAAGTATGGGAGGGGGGCGGGGTCAAAGGTCGAAGCTCACAGGTCAGAACCTGCAGAGGGGTGAGGATCCTGCATCAATGATGCAACCAAACTGTTCCTTGCCACTTATATATAGCTGGAGTTGTAGCTGCAGAGTACAAGTGGCTCTCCATGGCATCTCCATGAGCAGTCAGTTAGTCGCTGTGATTTATAACGTCAGCTACATGTGACAGGGTTAGAGCGGGGACAAGACAGTCATTCCTGCACTAACTATGGGCTCAGTCCAGAGGTCTGACGGGGAGATCAAGGCTGTTTGGTTTGGCCATTTGTTCCCTCTTTGAACAGGACTGATCCTGGAGTTAGGGTGTTGCTGATGCATCTTACATTTAGAGGAAGTGTTGTTTTAGCTAGGAGAAGGATGATCAGGGGTGCAAAGTTATTAAGCACATTTACTCAAGTACTTCACTTAAACCTGCAACAGAGCTTGACAAGTTGTGTTAGGGGTAGAGATAGCACTGCCGTGATTAAGGTTGGAGTATTAACATTAGGCAGTTCTTAAAGTACCTATAATTACAACCCTAAATTATAATGTTAAACATTTAACTATGTCCAAAGCATCATTGTTATTATTATTTAATGCCCACAGTATCAGTGTATGCAGGTCTCTGAGCACATCATGTTTTGAGTATGCAAAAGCTGAACTATTATGTGATACATTACACACATCAATTACAGCCAAAGTTTGTCTGCCGGAATTTGGACTGACAATATATATGCGATCAAAAAATGCATTTAATTGTGTGTCAGTGTTTTGAATTGTACCCTGCTGATCGACAGCTGCAGACCTTTAAAATGTGCACGGTAGTGTTTGAAATGAATGTGAAACTGACAATTTAACAACACAAAGTCCTTCTAATCAATATCCCTACACCTAATTTTGCACAGTACCAATAAAACATTGCTGCTCTGTGTCTTTAACTCCAAAGAGTGTATCACACTGGATTAATAAGAACACCCAAAAATAATAAACTGCATATAACCTCTTCTGCTCGTTTGACTGGATGTTATTGGTAACTGAACTTGACATACACTTAAATGAAAAAAAGAGTTCATTTAACAACCTATGTCTATCTTCCTTGGTTTTATTTTCAGCCAGCGAGACACAGAAAAGTTGAACACGTGTTGAACGTCGCTGTTGAAAGCGTTTGTTTGATTGAAAATCCGTGTGCGAGCAAGTGAGCAAGCTGCAGACAGCGTATCCGATCTCACCCCAGAGCCATAACAGAAGCTGATTGCCATGGTAACGGATGGCATACAGACAATAAGACAAACAGGAAGCATCTCAATGAAAAAGGGAAATTATCTGTTTTAGCAAACAGCTGCGAATTAGCAATAGCTGCATCCATGCACACGCATGCATCCACGTGTTCATGCATTCACACAACCTCACAAACACTTGACCTCCATGCAAAAAATGTCAGCCTCGTAGGGCGAAAACTGTGGCCGCCAAAGGGTCAGAAAATGTTTGTGGACCGACTGATAAGAGAGCAAACTATAGATCAGGTGTGAAAACAACCGTTTATACGATGGGAACACAAATCATGCTTATTTAATGCAATCAACTCCATTAGGGATGCCAGTGATGAACATTGACATTATTGATATATCTGACAAATATGTTCTAGATTGAAACGTCAAAAAGCAGTCTCTTCCAGTGTCTTTGCTTGTTTTGTCCAAAACCAAATGTGTGACAAAAAAAAGCTGCAAATTCCCACTTTTGAGAAGTTGGAACCAGAATATTGGCAGCTCTTCTTGAAAAATGACTGAAGCATTTCCAGATGATCAAAATACTGGCTAATCGATTTCGATCGATTAAACGATTCATTGCTGCAGCTCTAAACTCAATCATGCAGGATGTCCTGAACTCTTGTGGCTCATGGCTCAATATTAATAAATGCAAGCAAGTAGAGAAAGTATGAAGTCTTATTGAGAGGCTGCTCACAGGTGTCGTAAACTGTTGTACAGCTTAACATGTTAATAAATGTATAATTTACAGTAACTGTAAGTTAACTTTCATAACTTGACAGATCATTAAGTGTGTAGTAACCATACAGTATGAACTAATAATGCCCTAAATGTGTATTATTATGGGGTTGTGTGGCTTGAAAATACATTATGTATTATTGCCAAGCATAATTTGTGAATTACAGTATTAAAAAAAATATTGTATAAATTAAGTGTTATAGTTGTATAATGTCATCTTTGTTTTCTTGTTGTTTCAATCTCCACCACATAAACATTTTAACATTATAAGGACCGTGTCTGTGACTTTATGTGTATCTGTGGTGCTCAGTGTCATTTATTTTAATTGTATTTATTTCCGCAACCTAAGAGCACTTACTGATGTATGCAACCACCACCTTGACGTACCTTTGTAAAATATGATAGCGTCTGGGATTTTTCAGGCCGACCCACCGCACGTGTTAGAATATAATACTAATATAACCCTAACCTTCACAATTATTGTACACAGGTCACAGACCTACATGGCAGGATGAAGAAGCGCCTTCAATTCGCGTAACAAGGTGATACCGACATAGCTATGCTTTCGATGAATGAGGTAGGGGAGAAAAGGGGGGTGGGGGGGGGTGGCACCAAAGTCAGGGGGGAAAACTTTCAGTTTTTTTGGGTTCAGTAGCAGCACGTGGAGAAAGGAGTGGTTTGGGACTGGAATAATGGAACCTGGGATACAGAATGGGAGGGAAACGGGGCTCAGATTTCAGCCTTACGGGGGGTAAGGGGCCGGACTGATATTTGGGAATATACGAAGATTCATTGAAGGCAACGGGGACATAAAACTACCGCGTCTGGCCCAAAGCGGTCGGTGCTGAATTTCTGCTGCAGGTCCGGGTCCTGCCGCTGGATTCCCCCATTGGTTTTTGGAAACTGTGATTGTCGAATGGTTTGGCTTTTGTAACTGGGAACACACACTAAACACTGAGAGAAGCCTCCGATATCTTCGCATCTTTCTTTCTCCCTCACGGGCTCTGCATGTCTAATATTTAGACATGTTCAGCATTATGGATTCCAGGACTGTACTGCTACTTGTAGCAACCCAAGTCTGTCTATTAGCCGTTGTCAGATGTCAAGAAGACGAACGTAAGTGACATTTTTATTTCTCTAAAAGAACTATAACGAAGAAAAGCTAAAGTTGTCATGAGATGCATATTGAGAGTTCTTCTGCAACAGGTTTATATTTGAGCACAGCACCTGAGCTTTGAATCGCTTAGTTGCTTGTTTTGATGCTTGGAGTGATTTGGTTATCCCCTCGCACCTTTTACGCACAGAAAGTTTATGATTGTTTGGACACTCTAAGTTATCTGATTGATGATAGTTGTGGACCATTTGTATACCAAGAGTACTCATCTTACTCTACCTGCAAGGTATGATGAAACTCAATTGGCGATATCAGAGTTGTGGAAGTGCGTAAAAGTGATGCAATGGATGAAGAGATGTGGCAGGTTTACGCAGAAATAACGCGCACAGAGCAGGAGCTGTTTTTTTCATTTTTCTTTTGTGGAGTTATTGATTTCATTTGTTTTATTTGTTGTTGCAGTATTTAATTATTCTGGTTGAAATGTACATTCTGGAAAGCAAAAATCACAAGATTGAGACTTTGATCCCCCTCGAGTACAGCCCAGTGCCTCACCACCTCCCCCTTCTTTCTTACGTTAAGCTGCCAAACACCTGTGGGTGCTTTAGATGCCTTGACAGACTCTCCTTTTAGCTGCAGATTCACTTAATATAGAGGATGAGAGGGGGAGGGGATGGGTAAAAAGTGAAAGGTGGTCAGGCTCAAGGGCCTTTGGTGAAAAGTGCTCACATTCCATTGCTGTCAGAGAGCATCTAGGTGAACCCTGGCTTGTTGGGGTGGAAAGGTGGAGTAATAAGCACATTTTTCATGAAAAAAAGCAGTTTTCAATTTCTCTGCATTAAGAGTCGAATAGCCCTTATATTATTCTTCTTCATACCTGCATACCTTCTACTGTCTTTGCAGGTTTAAAAAAATTCATAAAACTAGATAATTCATCATTATTATTGATCTTAGTCGTCACAAGAGACATTTGAGAGAGAAGGTACGCCAGCAGATTGGCGCCAGAAACAATGTTCCATATGATTTCAGGATTTCCATCTGTTTAAAAGATTAACAATAAGCTGTGACAGTCAGCCCAGAGAGAGACGGAGCCAAGGTGTCAGTGATAGGTGATTGGAAAATATAAGGGACTTTATTCTCACAATAAAAAAGCTTTAAAGTCAAGCTTTTAAAGCAAATATAAGGGGAATTTTATAGGAAGAAGAAGGGGTGAGATTCTCCGAAGCATTTGCAAGTCTCAGGTTACCCTCTCAGAGATATTGTCCCCTGGATATATTTGCCCCTTCTTCTCTCAGCGAGGCAGAAATGTATCTGGGAGACGCTGAAGTGGTAAAGAGGTTTGATTGTGACCTGAGCGCAGCAGGCTCCCAATGGCCCCAAGTCACTCAGAGGGGACAGGGGTCAGTTCTTTAACACTCAATTTTGTGGTCGCTGACTGAGCGTTCATGTAGGCGAGGAGCCCATAAAGTTTATCAGAGGTTGATGGCCTAAAAGTTACTAAATACAGTGAAAACAGAGTTGACTCTATACCGTCCTCGAAGTACACCTGGGTTCACTTTAAAATTTTCATTGTTCATTTTACTCCCCTGGAAAACAGCATGGCTGCCAACACATGGGAGAGGAGTCTCACAAATTATCCTCTGTGACGAAAAGCCAGCTTTCTATCAGCTCTGCAGTGTACAGAGGAGCCCTTGTCCCAGAATATCAAGAGAATCTTTCATATTTGTATCCAATGAAAGGACAGGTGCAGTCTTTTGACAGTGCATCCATGCCTGTAAAACTAAATGTCAAACCTGCAAGGTATGTGCATGAAAGCTGACATTTTTTTTTCTCTGGCATGTTTGAATTGGCATCTGACACAGATATGGCTTCCAGATGGAGTTTAAAATGTGCCCCTTGTTGATACAAGGCAATAGTTTGTGAATTGCCCACTCTGTCCCTTTCCAGAAAGACCTCATTCATTGCTGTTGAGGTCCGTCAGGTTACCTAGACTTAAGTAGTGCTCAAAGGTAAATATAGCTACTGTACTTGCTCCTTCTCCTTTGAGTCCGAACCCTGAGGCCTTTCTTTTGGTGGGTCGACCACTTTCACCCCTCAGTGAAGGTTCAGTGGCTCCAATTAAAGCATTTCTTTGAGCAACTGTTTGGCTTTCTGTTGACTTTTTAGGAAGCGCTCAGACTGGAAAATGAACAGGAATATATCTAATTACTAAGTTCATTGTTAAATCTCCTTGAGTGGTGTCATTTAGAGCAAGTACAGTACCTGTATTGAAACATGCCCCACCTCCATCACGTTCAGCTATACCCTCTTTGCCAAGCTGTGGTCTGAAAAAAAATTAATTTACTGAATGCAAAGTCTGTTTAGGGTGTCTCCCGCAATGTAAACGAGCCCTATATTTAAATTGTCGAGGAATTTAGGACTCCAGCTCCTGTGAAGTTATTGGAGGTTTCCTGCAGGTCTCACTCAGCTGGGACTCTGTGATGCTACACTGCCACCCTGAGGCTGTTTCAGGGGTTGCTCGCTCGCGTGTTAATTCAATAACAGGACTCAGTGTTGGTCATCGATAAATGAAATGATGCAACAGGATTTCTTTGTTTTCAAGATGACTTTTGGGGACATTTGAGCTTTTATTCGATAGTGGAGAGTGGAGAGGCAGACAGCAAATGTGGAGCGAAGAGAGGATACAACAGAAGGGCAACAGCTGAATTTAAACCTGGGAAGTTGTGGTTTAAATAGACTAGAGCTGCAACGATTGGTTGATTAATCAATTAATCAATCAACAAAACAATAATCTGCTACTACATCCAACTGAAACAGTTCATCGATTATATAGAGCGATTTCTTACATCTCAAATGAGATTATTTTATGCTTTTCATTGTCATATAATAGTAAAGTGACCATCTTTGGATTTTTTACTGTGACATTCTGAACACATCACATTGGGCTGTGAGATATTATAACAGGCTTTATAAACTTCTTTCTGGCACTTCATAGACAAAATGGTTAATTGATTAATCAGGAAAATAATTGGCTGAATAATTGCTAATAGAAATAAGATTGAGACACTTCAGAACTTTTTTGTGTTAAAAGGAAGAAATTTACAATCGTAAAATATTCGTAATTGATGGATGTGTCATTATGATGAAAAGGTATGACGACAGGTCAAGTCCTTGGGTTGCCATCTGCCCGGCCTGAACAGACCAATGAAATGTCAAATTAAATTCTTGTTAAGAAGGATATGCTTTGGGGTTGTTCTTTTTATTGATGTATTGTACTTTGGCGCACCTGTTGATGCACTGCATATGTGATTAACACCTAAACAAAACATTATTTACTTTGCTTTAAACCTCAAAAACATGTTGCGACTTACAGTAAATACAATAGTTGTTGTTTATGTGTGACACATTGCAGTGACTGCTTTTCATATCTGATGCATAATCTCCTTTTTTCCTCCCACCATCTACCTGCCTGTGTGACCCTCTCTATGACCTCACACGCAGAGGGGGATGTTTTTAGCTGTACACAAGATGGACAGCGCTATAGCGACAAGGACGTATGGAAACCAGAGCCTTGTCGCATCTGTGTGTGTGACACTGGAACCGTCCTGTGTGATGAAATTGTCTGCGAGGAGCTAAAAGACTGCACCAAACCTGAAATCCCATTCGGAGAGTGTTGCCCCATCTGTGCAGCTGACCAGTCTCCACCCATTGGTCGTAATTTATTTATCTCACACCTCTCATAAATAAATTACTCTACGAGATCATGTTGTTTATTTTGGGGAGAAAACAAACACGTGGATAATTTGGTATTAATCAAAGGTTGCTCCTTAACTATTTAACACTTTGCCATATTAAATCAGGCTATATGTCAACCTTTGATTTGAATACAGTTTTTTATCCCCAAAGCAAAGAAATGATCAGAAATAATCAGCAACAGTGACACCTCTGACCAGATTTCAGTGAAATGCTACCTCAACGTAATTTTTCCATAGCTGGCTCACCTTGGCCCCCATCTTGTTTGAATACTCTCTCCTTCCCTGAGTATCATGAAAACATGTGGGAATCATTAAGGAAATACCTCAGTGAAGCAGACACGGCCTCACATTTCTACTCTATATCCTCTCTGAGGATTTCTGCAGATCTGATGGCAATGAAAAACTGTGACACTCTTGAAACTCTTTGAAGGAGCTATTCACCGTTTTCTTCTGATAAACAAGGTCGGCTATGGAAATATAAACGCAGTCAGTTGAGGAGCATACATGAAATCAGAAGTGTCGCTGATTGCAATGCATGCTTGTGGATTAAAATGCTTCCATTAAAGGCAAAACATAAGTGCTTAGTAAGTTGTACATGTACAGCACTATCTTTTAATTATCAACCACCTAAAGATAGGGCTGGATATCGAACCTCAATACTTATTTTGTACTGACCAAAGCGTGTTCAGACCACTGACTATCAAACACTGTCAAGTGGCAAATGTTGGCATTGAACATCTGTCAGATTCATATTCTCGTTTACTTTCTTTTTGCAATGAGATAATACCTTTTATAATTTAATAGCTTTTTTAATTATGCAACATGTAAAATCTTGAGAAGTTCTTATGAAGTTAAGGTTTTCTAGGAACATTTTCAGCTCTAGCATTAGAAAACAATTATCAACGATACCCAGCCCTATAAAGAAATATGCAAACTTATAATTTATCAATATTGCTACTTAACACTGCTTCTTAGAATGCTTTGAAATGTGGAAAAACTCAAATCCAGCGATGGCCTACATCAGTTTTAATGTTCTGAAATTGGCTATTACAACTATTTTGCTTCCTGCCATTCCCTTTTTACCTGCAGCCTCTTTGCTTCTGCTTCAAGCTCTTAAGATGGTGATTCAACCAACACTTTTTAATCCTGATGGGCTCTTTGGGCGCCAACACTATGATTTGGTGGTGGTCATTAGAGTAGTTTAATCTAGGAAATCATCTATTAGTACGTATAGACTTTCTGGGTTTCTGTGAAATACTGTGTAGCCCTCATGGATTGCTTGTGCGTCGTCCATTCGCTAACTGTGATCTGTTCTTCCCCCCGTAACCCGCTTGACCACATAACAGGAGCACCAGGAACTAAGGTGAGACCCTGACGGATATGAGGATGCTCTGGGTGTGTGCATGTGTGTGTGTGTGTGTGTGTGTGTGTGTGTGTGTGTGTGTGTGTGGGAAAGAAAGGAAGCTCTCCAGCACCTGCAATTATATCTGTATCTATCCCAGACTGATATCAGCGCTGCAGGAGGACCCTGTAGTTTATGGATTTAGATGAGACTTTGATGTGAAAGAGCTTTGCCAGATGGATAATAGTTATTTCCTCCTCGACACTAAGTGCCATATTTATTTGTGTAATGATACAGTAGGGAATACTTATTGTTAACATTTTGCTGTTGACTAGTTTCCTCAAAATTGTTAATTTGACCTCTTATGTGTGTGAGAAGACAGATGGGGCCTAACTGAAAGAAATGTTTGAAAATCTTTTTGTCGTTCTATTTCTTATTGCTGTTTTTATGCTTTACCTTCACAACATCAGGGTCAGAAAGGTGAACCCGGAGACATTACGGATGTAAGTTGACTCCACACAGCACTAAAAATACAACTCACCATTCTTTACATGGGAAAATGTTCATTTGTAAATTGATTTTACGTAACATCTGAGGACGAGATCTCCTTCATCCTCACACGAAACACCTTTAATAATACGGGATGGATCACAGAGGATTCTCTTGAAGATTATGATGATCTTTCTGACCAATGATTTCAATCGCAGTCTGAACCAAATGCGATAATTAGATTTTAATGATAGTGAGTAAATGTACATTCCAGCACTGTCCTGTAGGGAGCATATTATCCCAGTCTGTGGATGTCTTTAGTCATTAGAGAAAACCCTAAAAAAAACTTAGTATTATGAAATAACTAAAGAATTCAAAGCTTCAAGAGTCTTAGAAAGAAAGAAGGAGGAGAGAGGAGGCAGGTCTGTTAGCGCTCTCGTCAGGAAGACAGCCAAGCACAATGAAGCCCCCATACAATCCTCCATAAAGATCCCCATAGGCTAGTGGAGAAAGAGAGAGAGTAAACTCCCTGCTGCTGCTGCTGCTGCTGCAGCGCTGCACCTGGAAATGCTTTACCCATCTGAGGGAATAGAAGTTCATGGCAGGAAATAAGAAGGCATTGTTTATTGTATGTTTCTTATAATGCTTTGCCCGAAGAGAATAGCAATTAACAAGCCTGCTCTGATGGCAGAAAGATAATGTGTCCCCTCCGTGTACAAAGAGATCAAAACCTCACATGTGCAAATGCATCTGGTGAATGTAAGCTTTAGTAGTGGGCCTACATTTAAAGAGTGTTCAGTTTTTGGACTCCAACATGCTTCATTTACATGCCCTCACAGATTATAGATACCATTTTCTAACATCTTATCTTTTCTCTTCTTCCTTTTCTTTGCTTAATCAGGTTGTAGGACCAAGAGGACCAGGTGGCCCACTGGTATGCATCAATTTCTGCATTTTTCCTTTGAACATTTTTACAGAATTTAAGATAGAAAGGCAATACATTTACAGTCACCATATATGAAGTATTAAATGTAATTGCCAGTTGCAGTGACAGGAAATGGAATCTGATCTGACTCAACAGTAGCTGAGTTCACATCTGCTTCTGCAGCTCACATGTACATGAGATAACACCTGAAGTTACTGACTACTTCTCTGTCTCCCGTTCACCAGGGCCCACCAGGAGAGCAAGGATTCCGAGGATCGAGAGGAGATAAGGGAGAGAAGGTCAGTTGGAAAAAATTAAATAGCATTTCGCTCCCCCCGTGTTGTCATTTTCACACCAAAAGCTAGACCCACACTCTGCTCCTTTAAGCAGTACAGTATGTCCTATTGAGTCGAATAGCTTTAGGTCTTTGGGGGGGTGAGGTGGGTGGACGGGGTATCTGCCGCAGCTTGCAGGTTTCGCAGAATGGGAGCCTTTCATTGAGCAGCTCAGTCTAACTAGTCATGTGTCGTTTCCATTAGGCGGTGTGGTCTGCTGAGGTCTTGGTTGTTTAACAGATGTGGGACTGTTGGAGACTCATAATGTAAACCTCTGCATCTCTCTAAGGGCTCAAGTCACTCAGTGTGGGAAATCAACATCGCCACACTCGCCAGGCTTTGATCATTGCATTCATCTAACAACACTTAGATGTGATCATGGCTGCAGGCGAGGAGTTTACGTCTTGTAGTTATCTTGTTTATGCAGATTGAAGCACAAGACAGCCTGACTTTTGGCGAGCAGAGGTTGAGCAGCCTTTTAGGTGTTCAGCACATTCTTTGCTCAGGATCCCCTTGCAGGGTTATTTGTCACTACATGCACAGAGGTATGCCAGGTAGTCTGATAACATATCTACAACCTCTTATTTTGATGTTTCTTTTTTACTTTAAATAACTTGTTTAGTTCAGTTCAAAAAGACGAACTTCAGTCCCGATGGTCAGGTGCAGTCGAGTTTCCTCGTGTAGACCGTCAGTGCAGTTTGGAGAAGTTTCAACTGAACATTAAACCTCAATAGTTTCTGACAAATGTAGTCCAGTGTTGTGTCGTCTGCCAGCAACTGATTTATCCAAAGTGCTACTCAGTTCACATATTGGCACAAAGGCCTGAAATGAATCAACGGTGACTTGAAAGGATTATTATTTGACACTTTCCTGTACTCATATGTGCTTAGAAAGTCAGTGGTGTTTGACTCGTTGTGTTTAAAGTTAATATAACATGAAAACTGAAGGATTTTTACTTAATGACATAACTTGCATTGAGTAGAGTGAAAATGATTTAGCACATTTATCAATTTGTTGGTCAACAGATAGTCACTTCGTCTAAACAATTGTCTAAATCAAATGTTTCCAGCTTCTCAAATTTGTATATTTGCTGTTTTTGTTGTTTTCTTTCACACAAACTAAAGATATTTTTTACTCTGGAATGTTGTTTGAACAAAACGAGACATTTCACTCACACTTTATGGGCCAAATGATTTATGGATCTGACCTATTCTCAAGAACTTGCATCATTTGGTCATTTTAATTTACAATTAAGAATTAGATTGATCAAGGTGGTATGCGTCATTGATTTATTTTAATGTCATCTATCTATTTCAGGGAACCCTTGGTCCCCGTGGCAGAGATGGTGAGCCTGGCACCCCCGGAAACCCCGGCCCCCCTGGACCCCCAGGACCTAATGGACCCCCTGGCCTTGGTGGAGTAAGTATCCCATGACAAGTTGGGGTGGGGTAGCATTCACTGCAGACATAGGATCTGACAGGTTGAACACTGATGCAAGGCCAAGAATGGGAGCACTTTGACTGGGTAGAATAAGCAGAGAGAATGGGAAAATGGAGCAAGGAAAGAATCCAAGAGCACAAAAGATGTGGGGAATTGCTGGAGTTGGGGAGGAGGCAGTAGGACAACAGCGAGTAGATGCAGAGAGGAAGAATAGATCGAATGCCTCTCATTCTTTGTAGGAGAAAAGGAGGGAGGAGGTGGATTGTGGGGAGGGGAGGTGGAAGGGCAGGAGGTAGTACGACAGACTTGGGGAGGGAGGGGAAGGAGCTTTTTTGGGAGGGAAACAAGGAGAGTCTTTGTGAAGGAGAGAAAGATGAAAACTGTTCACATGCCCTCTGTCTCTCGTCTGTCTGCATCAGGATTCACATAATAAGCTCTGCTGCCCACAATCTATTAAAAGCTCTCCTGCCAAAATGACACAGCATCCTCCAGAGTAAATGACAGCACATTTGGCTTTCAAAATAAATACTTTAATATTGCGTCATAGACACGGAAACTAAGCTTTTAAAGTTGATGCAGTCTGAGTATTTTTTTTTATTTTTTTTATTTTTTGTTGGCCTTTCATATATTTTAACTAGATACTTTACCCTGCAGTCAATGTGACATCTTGATCTTAACAGCTTCATTTTACTGACATGTCTTAAATGTAAAAAGCACCTAAAGAGCGCCTTGTTAACAGTGTTTAGAGCGCATGCCAACGGCAAAATCCTGGTTTCGACGTCATACCCCTTTCTCTCTATCTCCCCTATTTCTACACTGTCCTCTGTCTGTCAAGAAAAATCATCTTTAATAAATACAAATAAAAAGCCACCTAAACAACCCTTTTATATCTTGATATCAATCTTAACGATCCCTTTTGTTTTGCATTTTCTAGAACTTTGCTGCTCAGATGGCTGGTGGTTTTGACGAGAAGGCCGGCGGCGCGCAGATGGGTGTGATGCAAGGACCAATGGTGAGCGAGCGATGATGAGACCTGCTGCCACTCCCATGTTGTTGTTTTTTTTACAGTCGGCTGCTTATGTATCTGCCTGGATGCTACAGTCTTGGAGGAGAAATCATAGAAATTAAGTCTTTCCACCTGAAGACCAGGGTCAAAGACCTGCGCTGGCACTTCTGAAGCGTCTTGAACAAAACTGATCCTCCACTTTCACCTTTGTGGACGGGCACAAACAACTTCCTTACATGAACCAGAGAAGCACCATGTGGTTATCAAATATGAAAACTACAAAATGGACATCATCACATTCACCAGGAGAGGAGATACCCATGTAGGATTTAAAATAATCAAGGATGGGATGAAGACTATTGATTCAAGAATTATCCCAGCGATTTGTAGCATCACGTATGTTTCCCCCCCTCCTTTGTTAATAGTTTTTTGGATGAAATTAAGAGATAAAAAGTCAGTCCCCCAGTGCTGGAGACAAGAAACTGCACAGTTCTGGGTCCTGATGGAAAATAAACACCTCACACGGAGTACAGAGGGGTATTTTTTTATAAATTGAGGAAACAGCCATTGATCATCATTACATTTCAAGGCCTTGAAAAAACACTGCTGCCGTCGGGTAGCTGGCATGGCAGCCGGCCTGAGATGGAGCGAGGAGCACACTGGGAGCTATTTTGGTTTGGAGAGCCACAGAGCAGCTTGGCAGAGTCTCAGCCCAGCAGAGGTTTGAGAAGCCAGGACGCAGAGTGGGGGGGGGGGCATCAGATCCCCACAGCTAGCAGCCGTCTGTGTGGCTTCACTCCTCCTGACCGTCCTTCCACACGTCTGTCTGAGAGCTCACCACAATACTCCTTTTGAAGCCAGCCCATGTTTACTCTGGCGTTTGCGGGCCTGCTGCGGGATGCAGAAGTGAAAGAACAGACTGGACTGGTGTTAAATCACAAGTTTATAATCCCTTATACACTTAATCCTATACCTTCATACCAAACATTTAAACAACATTCCTACAGAAACGTACGCACAGAACGCATGCATGTCTCTCAAACGATATAGAGACCCATTGATACGTTTCAATTCGCTGTGGTTAATGGCTTCCCACACCCTACTGAAAGCTGACTTTCATTCGTTTCTGAGGGCCACTGTGCAGAGCTGTGACATTTGTTTTGGCTGCCATCCCTGATTTTTAACCATAATGCTAAAATGTGGGTTTATAAAAGCAAGCCAACTGAAAGGAATATGTTTTTATCTAAGAGGAAAAGCTGTCACAAGGAATCTGAATCAAGCTGTTTTTTAACTGTTTTTCGAAACCCACTTTCAAAGTCCTATCGTTCCTTCAACAGCTGATTTTCTTTGTATATGTGTGTGAGATAGATAAGCAGAAAACAGTGGGAAATGGGGATTTGGCTCATCACCTCCACAGAATGTGATTTATTTTTCTCGTCGAGCAGTGATGCATGAAGTTGAATTACTCTGGCGTGTGACTCCAGCCAGAAGCAGGTTCAGGTTCAGACAGAGAGAAGTTAGCTGGAAATCTCACCTCCTGTAGACTGAAGACTGAAATCTAACATTGAGGGATGAAACATTTCTGAAACAGTTCAGTTTTATGTGTAAGAAGTCATGTGAAGTTCAAACACTCGTCTTAAGAGTACAGCACTACCACTGGTGACCTTTGAACTATAGAAACATGCAGCGGGTGGGGGAAAAGAGCCGAGAGAAGTAGAAAGAGGGGGCTTGACGGTAAAAAAGAAAGAGATAGAGAGCAAGAGAAACACCGAATGCAGCTCAGGAATTCCAAACGATTTATGGATTTGGCAAGTAGAGCCGTTGAGTTTTGAGCAGCTTCGGGGCAAAGCAGGTGGTATTTTTTGACAGCTTCTGACAGACAAAAAAAAGTCCTTTTCCCTCAACACCCACACTCCAAATTGCAAAATGTAAAAAATATTAACTGTTTGTGCACTAGTGTTTTATGTGTGTGTGTGTGTGTGTGTGTGTGTGTGTGTGTGTGTGTGTGTGTGTGTGTGTGTGTGTGTGTGTGTGTGTGTGTCTGTGTGTGTGTGTGTGTGTGTGTGTGTGTGTGTGTGTGTGTGTGTGTGTGTGTGTGTGTGTGTGTGTAGTGTATTGGTGAAGGATGTGATTATATGTGGTTAGCCTGATGTTGTGTCTCTTGTCTCTTTTCTCCCCCTCAGGGCCCTATGGGTCCCAGAGGACCACCTGGCCCCTCCGGATCACCTGTAAGTACCTACTCTCCAGCCCAGACAACACAAGCCGCGTGCACCTGTAGACTAGATCCTGTGTTCGGCCACAGACAGGCTAGGCTAAATCTCATAATAGTAATGTACTTGATGCCGTGTAGTGTACATATTAGCAGTATAGTAATAGTATACACATTGTCTACTTCCCCAGAGTGTATTTAATAACAATAATGACCTCAAATGACCAGTATGACATTGCAAACTCCAACAAGGCAACCATTCCACAGGCTGTTAAAGTTAAATGTTTGCACACAGCCCTGTTTTTAATGAGACTTTCTGTCCGGAGGAAGGGGACACATGGAGATTACTTTAGTCTCACAGCTGCAGGCTGCAGGTCTTTTTCCTCTGCCACAACCCCGGCATACTGTAGAACACCTGACAATTTATCTTTCACAGAGCCTACTGGGCTTACACACCGCACGCACACACACACACACCGCACACTTTGCTCTTGCAAGCTCTACCTGCAGCCGTCGGAGCCCTCCCAGTCTCCTGAGCAGAGCTATTAAATTGAAGGCAATGCCAGCTGACATGCCTCAACTTGATGGTTTAATCACCCTGAGCCCACATTTAGAAAGACAGATTTTCTCCTTGGACACCTTTGACTGCTTTTAGAAAAGGATTCAAAGAGGTTAGACTTTCTCAAAACAGATGACATGACATTTGAAGGGAAGTCGTGTCATTTTGAGGAGCTGTAGTATGTAATGTGGACAGACACAGAGATACAGTGTACTGTACAGTACTATCAAGATGCCGTTTTACTCAGTGACACTTCAGGTGTATATTCATTTAATTTTGCTGAATGTATATATTTACTTTATATTGCAGCTCAACTCAACTTTTATTTAAACTGTATATTTAAAGTTTGCATTTATATTAGCTGCAAATTAAACATATTTACTACATAACCAATCTGTATGTAAGCTTTTATATAACTGTGGTCACACAATAACAAGTGTTTCATTTCATTTGTTCTGGTCTAAACAATTGTTTCTTAAAGCCCAAGTAGAAATATTCAAATAACTTGATTTGTCGGACTAAAGATATTCAATGTACTCTCATAGAAGCTGAAGAAAACCACTAATTTAAGAAGCTGGAACCAGTAAATGATTCAGTGTTTTTGATTTAAACATTACTTAAATGATCATTTGACTTAAGTAATTGATTGATAGACCAGCTCTAGTACATTCACAGTAATTGTTTGTTTTCTACTCTCATACAAAAAAAAGTTTCTCTCTCATCAAACAGCTTCTCTTCTTTCTACATCTCAGGGCCCACAAGGTTTCCAAGGCAACCCAGGAGAGGCTGGAGAGCCCGGACAGTCTGTAAGTATCCCACAGAGTCCTCACTTCATAGTTTATTAAACAGACTTACTCCAGAGCCTATAAACCTCCTCTCCCTTTTTATCTTCCTCTTTTCTTTTCTCCTTCATGTGGAAACCTCCGTCACAGCTACCTCACTACAGCTAAACTACATTTCCATAAAGTTCCTAACACTTTCTAACCTTTCATTGCTCACCCCTCACTTCTATATCCCACTCTGTTTGACCAGCCAGCTCCTTCAGTTGCAACATTTACAACCCTCTTCAGTCAATGCAATGCTCATGTCTCAGAACCCAAATCTGTGTGAAGCCTGAACTGGCTTTCTGCTGTTGCTCCGCTCTGTGGGGAGCAGATCTGCACTTCTTTCATGATTTGTTTCATGTTCTCACTGACAGCTTCCAGTGTGTTGTACCTCTCCTGCTGTCAGATAATTCCCTACCCCTCAAATAACTCCTCTCAGACAGAAAATCCTACCCCCTTTTCTTTTAAGTTCTCATTTTCTGTTCTTCTCACATCTCCTTCTGTTAGTTTTCTCCCTCCTTGATGCCCCAATTCTACTCTTACTCACCCCTAACTAAGCTTCCAGCTAAATCCTACGACCCACCCTCCCCTGTTCTTCCCGCTCCCTCAGCAGGTAGACAATGCAGGGTCTCCCCACTGCTGCGTTAATCTGCTCCTGTGGAGTTCAGATATGCAGCCTCTGAGGTGCCTTCTCTTTTAAAAGTGTTCCAGTACATCATTATGTGCGATTAAAATCAAGCTTTCTTCCAGAAAATAACTTGACAGGTTGTGGACGGGTCACAGAAGTGTCGGTGAAGACCAGAGATGATTTTAGCCTTTGAAATCTCGAGAGCGGAAAATTATTAACAAGATGCCTTTAATTCACTGAATTAGATAATGAAAATATATTGGTGTTCTTAATACAGCATCCCTAACACTGTTGTCAGTGTTTTATTCTACATTAGTGCTTCAAGTTGTTGTTTTTGCAAAGAAAGAGAGACAGAAAAGTCATTTAGATGGAAAAATAGTGACAGGACCAATATTCATATAAACATATTGAGTGAGAAAGCTGAGAAACTGGCAGAAGGAAACATCTGAACTTCGTACTAAAGACTTAGGATAAGGATATTGAAGTATTTCTTCCATCTTTTTGATTTAATCTTTCCTATAAATCCTGCTGATTCTGATCTCTACTCATTGAAAAATACTGCCATTAACAATCGTCTAGGACTATAATTGTGCTTTCATACAAACGGATGCTCACATTTACTAGAGAGCAACATTCAATGTGTTTCAGATCAGATAAAATCATTTTGATTAATGTGAGCCATAACTGCCACAGCTGTTTGTGATTGTTAGTAGTACAAGTATCACTAATGGCAGCTTGTGTCCGAGAGAGTAACACAGGGCTGCTTGTAAAGGCAAAGAGAGCAGGAGCTAAGAATTATGAGTGTAAACTATGTGATGTTGCCCTCTGTTGGTTACGAAAGGGAACTCGTGTCTCACCTTTGCTTGTTTTCTTTTTACTAATAGGGCCCCTTGGGTCCCCGTGGCCCCTCTGGACCTTCTGGAAAACCTGGAGATGATGTACGTGTGTCTGTCACAAATTCATAAAACTGTAAATGTTTTACCTACGAGCAGGAACTCTGCGGAGCTGAAACAATCTACAAGTTACTGTCTTCATATCTCTGTAAAATATCAACATCTCTGCTGAACGTCCTCTAAATCTGACCTAAAAGATAGAGAAATAAAAGCTCTTATGGCCTTTTTGACTCCACCTACAGATATACTGTGCATGTCTACAGTGTCATACTGTCGGCAAACATCCTTATTATTAACTTCCATTCCTGGCCACATATAAAAACCCATTTGTATTTATTTGATTTAAATATACTATTATATCACAGTAAGTCCATTATGAGTTGATGTTATTGGTCTCTGTTAGCTCTTTTATTTTTACAAAGTCCACTAAATTATTATATCTTACTGCTCTACCATTTTGTATCTGTGTCAGTATCCATAATGTTATTTTTAACATCTAGTTGGTCTATCAAAGCCACATCTAATGGGTCTGATATTTCTTAGTGTTCTCTATTACAGTGTACTACCATGTTTTTCACATTGTACTGTCTATAGTGTTTCAGTCCATTGACTTTGCAATTATGTGTTAAACTAACACTGACATTTAGGCCTTACCATATTCATTTAATTATATATTTTTATATATAAATTTTGGAGTTTACAGTCATTTCTCTTTTTAATCTTAGAAAAGATCCTCATAGCTTTATGCTACAACTGAAATGCTAAAACAAATCGTCATATCCTTTGCTAATTTACCTGATTTATCAGACCTCATAATGTAATTCCTACTTCCAGCCACATGATGGCAGCAGAGGTGACATGTCAGAGTGTGTCCACTGGGAGTGCTCCCTCTCACATCACATCAACTGAATACATAAAACCTTATTTTACATTATAAAGAGGAGCACTTATATGAAGTTCGGGAATTCACAAATATGAACCTTTCCTCTCTGTTTCTGTTTTAGGGTGAGGCTGGCAAATCTGGGAAATCAGGTGACCGTGGACCTTCTGGACCTCAGGTGAGATTTCTCAGGTTATTGATTAATTCGGACTGTTTTTAAAATACTGAGCAGTCTGCACATGATGAACTGTACGCTTTTGTTTTTGTTTGTCTCTCGCGTGGCCAGAAACCATCCTGGTAATTTCACAATCTTCAATGGAACATTTATTCTCTAATGGACTTCACATCCAGTTGAATCTGTCACTTTAGAATAACATAATTAACTCAAACTTTTAAATGTCACTTTACATTGATTGTGCAACAAAGCAGCGCTCACAATAATTGACAGTGATGATGGATCACTGTATAGACTGAGCGCTTTAAGATTGTGATTAGAGAGTTCATATCTGTAAACTACTTTAATGATAATTACGTTATGAGTTACAGTCAGAGTCATTTATCATCTCAAGCCAAGAATCAGAGCGTTTTCTGGTCCAAAACTGGATTTAAAATAATCAAAATAACTGCTTTAAAACTTGTTTAATGTACGAAGAGTGAAATCTGTCCTGATGTAATCTGTCCCACTGGCTCCTAATGTTGAAAGCAACATCACCTTCTTTCCCTCTACTGTATATTAATCCCCTGCGTCATCTCTCCTCTTGCATCACAGGGATCTCGTGGATTCCCAGGAACTCCTGGCCTGCCTGGCATCAAGGGACACAGAGTGAGTGTGTTGGTCGTCTATTAATGAGTCCCAGGAACATCTGAGCTTTTGTTTTGTAATTGTTTTCCTAACTGTGCCTCTCTGCTCTTTCTTTTAGGGTTATCCAGGTCTCGATGGGACAAAGGGAGAGACTGGAGCTGTTGGGTCGAAGGTAGGACTTTAGGCTTACCTGTTTGTTTGTGCATGTCTCCATGTGTTGACGGCGGTGAGAGTACTTGTTAGTAGTCTGTATTTAAAAAGGTTGACTTGTCGTAATACAAGCCACATGTTTCTTCCTTTATTTAGGGCGAGTCTGGTTCTTCCGGAGAGAATGGCGCTCCTGGACCCATGGTGAGTAATTCTGGACATCACATGTGAAAACAAGAAAGATATGTACAAACCCAGTCGTAATGTTGAACTGATTGTAAAGGTCATCTTCTCCTCTCCCTCACCTACATAGGGACCTCGTGGTTTGCCTGGCGAGAGAGGCCGCCCTGGACCCAGTGGAGTTGCTGTGAGTTAGGCAGCATGTTCTTTGAGTATACTCTGACTCAAAGCAGTTCTTTTACTTGTTTACTTGTGTTCTGTAATTCAGAGTTAACCTCAATGTGTCAGGTGTAATATTGTACTTCGCCTGTAACAGCTTGTGTAAAAGTAGTTATGTCCTGTTACTAAAACAAATGATGCAATGTACTGAAAATGTTTGGTTTGTTTCAGGGCGCACGTGGAAATGATGGCTTGCACGGTCCTGCTGGTCCCCCTGTAAGTATCAGCTTTGGTTGTATTTATTGTTTTCATGCTTCGGTTTGAGATTTAGTAAGAAATACTAGAGATGCACCGGTCGATCGACCGCCTATCGAAACTGTTCGGATGTCAGCTGATAAGACATGACCAGTGACCGGCCCATCAATCTCATATATTGGATCGCATGACAAGGCATGATATCCTGTAGTCGGTGTGGAAGTCCTTTAGTGAGAGGGAAGAAGACATAAAACACCTGCAAATTCAAAACAACCTGTGAAGGAACAACCTTAATAACATTTGGAACAATTGTGTTGTTCTATAAATATGTTGCACCTGTTTTCTTCTAGGAAATTAAAACGTGTTAGATAAAGTGGGATATACTGCTATTCATTTTTAGTTGGACTTTATTATAGATCTTATTTCCAATAGCTGAGCTGACAGACTGTCTTTCCCTCTCTGTAGGGCCCCGTCGGTCCCTCTGGAGCTCCAGGCTTCCCTGGCTCTCCTGGTACAAAGGTAAGTCATAAGTTACCTAAACAGTACCCCCACTTCCACTTCCTCTTCCTCTTCCTCTTCACCTTTGCGGTGTTTATTCTGTATATTCAGTAACTGTATCTGTCACTTCCTATATGAGAAACTAACCCGAATAATTCAACTTCTGCTCACTTACTTTGGACTTTTTCCTCTACAAAAACAAAGTAGTGTGTACAACAGGTATGTTTGTGAATTCTGTATAGTTGGAATAAGACTTTTTTGAATCAAATAAAAGTGAGTTAATATCTCAGACAATGGCGGCACACAGCTCGGGGGAGGATTTTGTGGAGACAAGTTGAAATGCTTAAGTGAAATCGGAGAAGGCTGCTCTGCATTGAAAAGTGCTTTAAGCCTCCATCTGTGTGGAAAATTAGGAAGGTGGGGGTTTTCAAGTGTTATTCTCCCTCCTACTCTACCTCTTTTTCTTCTTTTCTCTCTCTGCTTTGCATCTGATTTATTACTCGTGCATAGCAGACAGGCTCCGCTCTGTGCTCGAGGGCCCAGTGCTGGTGTTTTGTTTTTTTTCAAGCCCCTTGCTAGTTTGGGAATTACAAATGGGGTATCTCTTTACAAAATCTAGGTGTTTCCCTTGAAGTAATGAATGCAAGCTAGTCTCAAGATGGGAAAATGTGCGTCTGTGTATGTGTTTATGTATCGTGTCAACTTACATCTATAAACACTTTGTTTGTCTGCAGGCGAGTCTGTGAACCTGTGTGTGAATGTGCGTCTTTGTGTGACTTTATAATACTCGGGGAAGTGTCCCATGGTGAGGAATGTTAAAACTCTCGTTTTATGTTATGGTGCCGTACCTTCAGGAGCCTGAGAGCTCATGAAACGCAGCCTCGTTTCAGTCTTTTCCTCTCTGAGCATTATGAGCAAGGCTTTGCAGTTAAAAAGGACCAAATACTAACACAATAAAAAGCTAGCTGTACAAAAACAACACACTTAAATCTCAACTGAATAAACCGTGTTGCTCCTGAACTCAAAAGATCTAACCAAGGAAACTTTTCCCAGCTCTGGTTGAGTTTCAGGATTGTATTATTTATAAAAAAGCCAAGCTATGCGGAGAATTTCTTCCATAACTTTCCATAAAAGTGGCAGATGTTCCTTCCGTTGTCCCTTTTTTCACCTTAATTTCAGTGCCAGTAAAAGCCTTGAGAGTGGGATTTGGGAATAAGAAAATTTCAATACACTGCATCACCATTTTTGTAAACACTCCATTATGTCATACTATTGAGCAAAGTCTACAAAGCTGCAGCAATAGCAAAGGAATTCCATTCACCCACATGCTGAAGAAGCTGCAAACCACATGTGTGGTAAAACCTCTGGCTAGTGTCCATACTGTAGGTTAGGTAAGTCTTAATTTTATAATGAAGGTCTGCAAAACATTATGATGCTGGCTTTAGATTAGGGCTGCAACTAACAATTATTTCTCATTGATTATCTGCTTAATATTGTCTAGAAAATGCCAGAAAATAGTGAAAACCCATTCAGTTTAATATGATATGAAACAAAGAAAAGCAGGAAATCTCCATATTCGAAAGGCTGAAAACAGCATTTTTATTTTTAAATGACTTTTCGATTATCAAAATAATTGGTGATTATCTTTCTGTTGAATGGCCAATTGAATATTCAACTAATTGTTGCAGCTCCACTTTGGATAGCACACTTTTAACAGCAATGAAAAGACAGACAGTATATTATTTAGTTTATTTAAATGCAACTAATGCATAATCAATCAACTCTAAAAATGTGTATCTGAGCAATAGAGAATATGCATTAATTCATTTTAGTCAGCCCATTTACTGAATTATCATGTTGACCTCATCAGTACAATACTTAGTGAATTGAGGTGGATGGAAATTCATCAGCAGGTTTAGAGGGAGGTAGTTAATAACGTGCATGTTCAAGTACAATCTCTTATTATGAAAAGTAGCAGATGACAAAACATTTAAGGTTGGCGATGATGCAATGCATAAACCATAGAACAGCAGTCATTAGTGTATGAAGAATAACAAAGCAAGATGTCAAATAAAACACTTTATACCTTTGAGTTGAAATATGTCTCTGTTGTTAAGATGGATATGATGTGTGAGGAAAACATGTTTATATGACAAACACTATGTACCTTACCACTATAACAGGGAGGGAAATAATGATGTGAATACATGGGCTGTGTCCAAGACAACAGTGATGTGATGCCCCCAAAACAACAGCAACAACACTCATTATGACCCAATACAACAGCAACCAAAACAAAATAAACTCAGCAACCACAATGAATGCATTCACTCTTAATACAAAGTAGTAGATGAGCCATATTAGAAATGAACAGCCAGCAGCAGAAGCTAACAACACAAAGTTGAGCAATAATCTGCAGCCAGAAACAAACAAACTCTGGCGAAACAGACATCCAGATCGATGTATCGATATGTTAGTAGAAACAGAACATAACGTTTCTCAGCCTGGTGAAGTGAAGCAGGTCTCCATGGAGAGTGCTCCTATTTTCAACTGTAAACACAGATAGGAAAACTGAGTTTCAGGTAACACCGGTGTTGTGTCAAAGTTTGTTACCCCTGTCGATATATGTGTCCCCTTACCTTACACACTGTTTGAAGGTAGATAACATGGTGGTAAATGGATCATGGTCGATGATTATTTCCCCTCAATGTAGCTAAACCGTCATGATGTACGGGGCTAGCGAGCTTGTGCAATGCTAGGCTATATGAGCAGGTGCTACGTTAGTGCTAAGTTAGCATTAGCATATTTATAGCTATCAGCTACTTGTACTCCTGTGGGTCAGATGTGCTTTTTATCTACCAAAAAAAAATACTTTGTATTTTATAGCAGTATGATGTTGTCTCTGTTGCCTATGTTGTTACTTACTGGAACAACTTTACAAAATACCTTAATTGGAAAAATATTCGGCACCATAGCCTTACGAAAAGGCTATAAAAAGACTTGAGCAGATGTATTATTGATAGCATTGACTCTTATTCCAGAGTATTATATTATTAACCTAATCATTCTTTTAGAAAAATCTATCCACAAATCCAATCTCTAAACCACATTATATATGAAAATGAATCCAAGCAATATGTGTTATTATCGATTTTCTAATAAAGATAGGCTATATAAGATATAAAAATTTTTTAAAGTTAAGCTAGCGATGTAAAAAACAATATGAAAGTGGACACTGACACTACAGTGGTGGAAGAAGTATCCACGTTAGATTGTGGGCTTAATTCATCCGTCTGTATCATTTGTTGCCCAACAAAATTGATATCTCACTTCCTGGTTTAGTATTAATCCTCAATATTTACAATATGGGGGTGTCTTTGAATTTATACCCAATACTCTAATATTCACATCTGTCTCTTCAGATTATCTTTGCTGTGTGTATGCTTTGTGTGTATTTATCCTGACAGATAACGCCTCCAGTCGATTGCACGCTTGAGACCATATGTGTTTAAAAACAAGTGAATTCAGTTAGCGTTTGTAGTTTTAGTCTGTTTTCCTTAGTATTTGTCTGCTTTATTTGATATGATAGCCAATTATTGTATGTACTTAAACTTCCCAGGATTTGCATATATTTTAATTTAATTGAATTTATTTCCTTTGTGCTAACCAGGGAGAAGCTGGTCCTACTGGTGCTCGTGGACCTGAGGGTGCTCAGGGACCCCGTGGAGAGTCTGGCACTCCTGGATCATCCGGACCTTCCGGCGCTTCTGTAAGTGATGCTATAAACACGTATTCAAAAGGAAAATATAATATCTTAACTATAGCAAAGTGTTATGTAAAAAGGAAATACCTGTTAAAATGTTACACAGAAATTTGAGTATTTTGAGATTTGTTCAGGTAGGTAAATACTTTTTAATGTACTGAGACAACATATTCTAACATTGAGGATCAGACTAATCACTACCAGAACAATAACTGAATCAGGAACAGTTGTGACTATGCAGTGCATTTACTGGCTTTGTGTCTTTGTATCTACAGGGAAACCCTGGTACTGATGGTATCTCTGGATCTAAAGGATCAGCTGTAAGTTTAAAACTCTTCTTTGTCTGTATTTCAAACTGACAACCACTCACTGTATATTTTCCTATTTAACTATTGTACAGAAGAAGCGCAGGTGTTTGACGTTTTCTTATACACTCAATTTCAGAACTAATCTAGTGTGCATCATTTATTTATTTTAATATTGCATGTGTGATGCACTACGTTTCAGGTCAACAAACTACAGACTCCACAGTCTTTAGACTTGAGATGAGACTCACTCGTCAGTTTGTGTTAAACATCGCAGTTGTAGTGCAGAATTAATGCCAGTTGACAAACAATGGGCCAGTAAGTTATTTAAACCGAACAAAGGTAAATTCACGATGAAAGCTACAATGACATGTTATACACCTACAGTAATAATAGTGGTCATTTATAGTCGCCATCATATAGACTCCATCGATCCAGATGGATGGTTGACTTGACGTCTCTTTCTCTGTAGGGTGCTCCTGGTATCGCTGGTGCTCCTGGTTTCCCTGGACCTCGTGGACCTCCCGGGCCTCAAGGAGCAACTGGACCTCTCGGACCCAAAGGAACATCTGTACGTACTCAGTAAATCATTCACTAACCAGAGATTCATTGGAGTCGTTTAGGTCCAAGTTTATTACCAGTTTGTATTTTCATATTTCAAATAATAGCATGGTGCAGAAAGAAATATAACAACCTGCTGCTTTTTCTCTCTCTCTGTCTGTCTATCCATTATTGTTTAGGGAGACCCAGGTATTCCAGGCTTTAAGGGAGAGGCTGGACCCAAAGGAGAATTTGTGAGTTTCCTTTCTCTTACTTGTCCCTGTATTCCCTGATTGTTCACACATTCAACAAAAAGAAACATTATTTGTGTTTCTTGGTGCTTACAGGATTTCCTGTTGTTGATTTTTAACTCAGCTATATTGTAAATTAGTTTAAATACATTTATATATACATGGAGATAACACTTCTAAGATCAAGTACATTTGAAATCTGCAGATTATGGATACTTTAAATGAAATGATCTGAATGGATCTGGTAATTCTGAGAGTTGCTCATGTAGTCTGAGAAATACACAACATTTAAACACAAAGTAATGCACTTTTCTTTGTGTGCTGAAAAGAGGTTTTCCCACATTACATATTTCTTTCTTCCTGTAATAACATGGTCTGTGGCGGATGTGTTTTCCAGGGACCAGTTGGTATTCAGGGATCTGTTGGCCCACTAGGAGAAGAAGGCAAGAGAGGACCCAGGGGTGAGGGTGGTGCTGCTGGACCACTTGGACCTCCTGGAGAGAGAGTGAGTAGCAGCTCACTGGTTGAAAAACAAGTTTTGTAGATCAAAGGCTGTCAAATATTACAGATCTCTTATCTTATACACACATAACGGCCCCATTTGATAAAGTTTTGTCCCACAAAATTCGTATTTAATTGCGCAGGTGTTTATATTGCCCTATTTTGTTGCTCACCACCTGGAAACAGTTTAAGCAACACAATGAGATTCGGTGACTTAGATATTGTTGTTATAATCATACAATGAATCTGGTTTTGTGTTTCCTGTTTAGGGATCCCCCGGTAACCGTGGTTTCCCTGGTCAAGACGGTCTGGCTGGTCCCAAGGTGAGAATCACACGGTGACACTCGGTCCTGAGAGATATCTTTATTTGTTGGAACAGGGAATCTGCTCTGAAAGAGAAAATAAAGACAGATGCATCTCGAGCAAACAGACCTGGCAGAGCAAGGAAGAGATAAGGACATTTATGCAGCTGCTGCGTCAATAGTCACGGGTGTAAATCTGTGAAACTGAAAACTAATGTATTTCCTCTGCTGCATATTGCATTTGGAAATTGCTGTTGACAAAGCCTTGGTCCAATATTCTCATTGGTTTTTGACCGCTGCAGTGAGAAAATAACATTTCTGAATCACCTCAATCAGCATTACGACTCTGCTGCTGCTTAAAAGTCAACATGAACTATAAGTCATTTTCACTCAGTAACCTTCAATTCAAAACTTGGACAAGAAAATAATAATAATATCTATATAACACTTTTCACAGGTTACAATGTGATTTACAAAAACAAGAGAAATTAACAAAAACTGTATTAATTAAATAATTCTGTCAAATTGACACGTGAGGTATGACTTACTGAAGCACAGTAAAAACTGTAACACAATCAAGAAAAATCTATCCTGAAAAAGTGTGTTTTAAAAGAGATTTGAAAGAAGAAACTGAAGTAGTCTGCCCGATCTCTTCCAATGGTCTTTGTTCAGTTGCAGTTAATCCTGTGCATGTGGCTAACCCACCAATGTATCACAAACTGAGCAAATTGTCAAAACCTTGTTGAAAACTAAGGCTATAAAATTACCCCAAATTAAAACCCAGCTAAAAAAGATATCATATGTGCCAGTTAAAGCTTTGTAATTTACAGCATTCTTTAAATGAAAAACAGCATGTTACTGTAAACTCTTAATTGTTCCAACATAATGTGTCACTGATGCATTGTAATAAAAAATAGATTAAGAAAACGTTTTCCTAGATGTAGCTTTAATTAATCTATTTACATAGATATTTAACATTTGAAAACACAAAACTAAGTTAGAGATCTATCTCATACTTTGGGAATTTGGGAATCACTAAAAAGCAAGAGTTATTAGTCATATCTGACCGCACTGTTTGGGCAAACAAACAAAAAACATTGATAAAGCTTTTTATTGACCCAGTTGTCCATGATTGAACTCTGGAATATGAAAATGTTCACCTCGTTATCTGGACTGAACTCAGATCAGCAGCCTTAATAACGAGTTAATGAAGTTCTTCAGCACTCACGCACAGGCAGCAGTGACACATGTAACTCCACCACTTGGCCACAAGATGGCAGCATATCTCAGAACCCCATCACGCACTCGTGACCTACATGTCCCATATCGCCAAAGCCAGCAACTCATTTCACATTAGCTTCCCCACACAATTTCATTTATACCAAAATTAATCTGCCAGACTTTAATCTTCTCATCTCCAGCAGGTCAATGAAACTCCTTCACGCTGTTAAAAGAGGAAACTTTTTTCCTCTGGGGTTTGAGAATTGAAGTGTCGCCTCCTTAGTGATTGACTGAGTGTTTTATTATCTCTCTCTCTCTCTCTCTCTCTCTCTCTCTCTCTCTCTCTCTCTCTCTCTCTCTCTCTCTCTCTCTCTCTCTCTCTCTCTCCTAACACAGGGTGCCCCTGGTGAGCGTGGACCCGCTGGTGCCAGTGGACCCAAGGGTGCCAATGGTGACCCTGGCCGTCCTGGAGAGTCTGGTCTCCCAGGTGCCAGAGTAAGTACTTCCTTTACTTATAGTACCGAAGATCTGGATGTTGGTGACTTGCAGAAATGTGCTTTAAAACATGCAGGAAATAAAGAAATACATTTATTTAGTCAGAATTGATTCAGTAGAGACCCAGATATCCTGATTTTTAGTCCCTTGTTCCAAAAAATGCTGGATCCTAAATGTATGAGAATGCAACTACATGTTTCCATTAAATTCTCCCTGCCTGATAAACACCCTCATTGTTCAAGTTCCAGTTTGCAACACTGGCTCTCTGTTAAAAGAGGACTCCATCGATTCCGCATTTCACAACATTGTCGGCTCACAATGAAAAGTTTTTAAAGTGATGAACCAGAGATATCATTTTTATTCAACACATTCTTCTTCCTTTTAAAACCTGGCGCCTACATTATCCACAATGCAACACGACCACCAACAGGAGATTGTTTTATGCTAGTAGCGGCTAATGCAGCCTTGAGACACTAACCTCAAACGATGATCAGGCGCAGGCTACAGAAATCTAGTAAGCGCACATATTTCTAACACCACCCGTCCAGATTTTTCCAATTTCCAAACTTATAGTCTTCAGCCCCAACTGACAATAACTTAAGTGAAACATGAGTCAATTTATCAGACTTTGCGCTGCTCCACTTGGAGCCACACAAGGGTTTATAAAACTTTTTTCACATATGCAGTAGCACTCCACCAAGACCTGAAAGACAGACTTTGATAAGTTCCCCTTTAATAATTTGAATTCTCTACAAATTCCCAACCTAAGATAACCCTGAGAAAAGGGTCAGAAACAGTTTCCACTGGGCAGCATTTGTGCTCCACCCGGAGTTATTACAATTCCAAAAAGCAGCACAACAAGTTGTTAATATTTCTGTAAAATCACATTAAAAAAAAAAAGCACCTGTAGGGAACCAAGCTCATTAACATCAGTAACCTTAAATGTGCTCTCATTCACATTTTACATTTCCACCAGTGTTGAACTGTGGCTTGTTGCGCACGGGGCCAATCAGACGTGTAAATTCACTTCCCCACAGCGCCATATGTTCCCACCTTTTTTAAGCATGTGCCTGCATAGAAGTGTCTGATGACTCATGTGGATTTCGTCTGTGTTTCTATTCTCCTTCTCTGACAGGGCCTGACTGGACGCCCCGGTGACGCTGGTCCTCAAGGCAAAGTTGGACCTTCTGTAAGTGCTCTTTTTCACGTTGTTATGCAGTTGTTGCGTCTTTGTATATCAACAATCACACAGCGTGTATCCTCACACACTATTGTCGGGCTGTATGCTTTTTTTTCTTCTTTTTTTTTGTATGTCACATGCGGAACAATCAGGGAGAGACTTTTCACCAAATGTGCTCTCATCACATAATGACTCATAAGTGGTTTCATCAAATTAGATTGCAGGAGATGTATCCACTCATTATCCACCAGGCTCATCCCCAGTGGTGTTTGTGTTTCAAATGAGCTCAACTGCCCTATTTTTTAGAGGGACAAAGTCTCACAGTGTAAATTGATTTTAGTCCACTTAGGCCTGCTTTTGGTAGACAGGCTCCTATTGTTCATCGTGTCTTAACTACGTGGAAAGTCGTATAAAACTTTCCACTGAAACCTCCATAGACCATAGTCATTTTTCAATGGATTGGCCCCTTATGTAGGTGATTGCCAAGTAGCTGTTGCCATTCATACATCAGTGCCCCACATGTTTCTGAAAACTTCAAACAGTTTGATATGAAAAGTAATGCTGCATTTCTTCATATTTTAACTTTTTTCTGTTGGCTACATTAACATTATGTTGACATTTGCTATAACTATGTTTCATTTAAAACATTATGGTTTACTGAGAGATTAAGCAGTGGTTTCATTTAGTTAGAGACTGACTGACAGGCTGTCAGGCTGATAACGATTGAGGGATTTCTGTTATTTCTTTGCTTCCTGGCTTTCCTACTTTACCCCTGTGGGGTTTAGTTTTTTTAATTATTTAGAAGCAATGAAAAATTCAACAATTTGAGTAACTGTTGCGCATCCTCGCTCAATGCTGTACATTTCTCCCACTCTAAACCTCAACATCCAATTACTCCTCTCCATTGCACATCCCCAGTCTGAGTGTGATTTAGTATTTTCTATGTTTGGCCCTTACAGGCTCATCTTTGTACAGCTGCTTCTAACTCGTTATAATGTTATCCTGACCATATGGTTGCTTATACTGTATACTACTTAGACTAAGATTGCATTTCTCTGTAAAGCATTTTGATCATCATTTAAATGTGCTCTGTAAATAAACATTACTTCACTTGACCAGGGAGCTTCTGGTGAGGACGGTCGCCCAGGACCCCCCGGCCCACAGGGAGCCCGTGGACAGCCTGGTGTCATGGGATTCCCCGGACCCAAGGGAGCAACTGTGAGTAATTATATGAGAAGAATAAATTGTGAATGCGTGAACAAGACAAAAGGTGTTATCTATATAGGAACAAATGCTCACCTGTTTCAACACAATAGATTTCGGGCCAGTAGAACTGGCTTTAGTGCTTTCTTTGTCTTCTCTTAAAATAAGTCCCTGAATCAAGAGAACTCTCGAGTAGTGCTGAAAGATTGTGCTGCATCACGTGCACCCTCTCTACTCTCAAAATAGATGCAGGACCAAGAAGAAAATCAGCCACGGCTCTCTGACTAAGTACTGCATTTTGTTTCTCTTGTGATTAGGGTGAGCCTGGCAAGTCTGGAGAGAAAGGACTGGGAGGAGCTCCTGGTCTGAGAGTAAGTTATTCTGCTTTTCTTCTGCTTTTCATAACATACTGGAGTCATCCAAATATCTTACATGTGCTGTCATTTCAAAATACACAATTCATTCAGTTGATATTGATACAATGATAAAAATGCTGATCAGATACATAACAGGAATATAGAATAGAAAGAAAACACTAATGAATTAAGCTAGTAGCCGCTAACGTAGCAGACTGTGTTTTCAGACTGTTCATGATTATCATATACATCCAAATTATTAAAAAGATTCAATTTAACCTTTTGTTTTGAATTCTCCGGCTGCTGTGACTCAACGTTTATCGACTGTTATTTCTGTAGTTCAGCTTCCACATGAGAAGCATGTTGAAAAGATCAATTATAGCTATCAGATGTAGCTACTTTATAGCATCACCTTTGGCTCAACTGTTGATATCTATCTATTTGTCTGCCCTCCTCTCTCCCTCCTCCCTCTCCTCCTTCCAATCCTCAGGGTCTGCCCGGCAAAGATGGAGAAACCGGTGCAGCTGGACCCCCCGGCCCATCTGTGAGTATCTCTATCTCCCCCCTCATATAGCTTCAACACTTATATTATCTTTCCCCTTTAATCAGTCTGCACTCAGAAGCAACCCTCGGTATCTCCATTCCCCAGACTGCCTCGACGATAGCTCTGTCTGGAGAAAGAAAGTCCTTGGCACAAATGTGTGGACATTATAAGATGGCATCACTGACTCACACACTTTCAGATTGTTTTGAAGTTTGTGATTCAGTGCGCTTAACACAAAGAAAGCTTGTTAAACATAATCTGCTAAAATCCCCAAATGATCCCGATGTTGTGCACTGATATCAGAGATACATCATTGTCAAATGTAGCTATTGATTCCCATCAACTTAAACATCAGAGTCTAATGTCGTTTATAGAAGTTGATTGTGATTATGGTTAATGGATGATCTGTTTAGGGCCCTGCTGGCGAGAGAGGAGAGCAAGGACAGCCTGGTCCCTCAGGTTTCCAGGTGAGTCTATCTGCTCAAACCTTTACCTGAAATGTACTGTTAACGTTTATGTATGAATACAGTCGTTTCTGCTGCCTTCTTGTTGTACATGAATTTGTTATGATGTTCATTTTTGTCTCGTTGTTTTGTTTTTGCTTACATCTTCTTTTGTTTCTCTCCTGTGCTCAGGGTCTGCCTGGACCTCCTGGCCCCCCTGGTGAGGGAGGCAAGCCCGGAGACCAGGTGAGTGCACAGTTACATAAACTCAGTGGAAATACCAGCATTGTTCCATCATAGGAATACATCCTATTATTATCTAGCTCTCACTTATCATTCAGAGTTAGCTTGTACTGATCTTGCATATCTTTTCTCTCAACTCCTCCTTTCTTCTTTCAGGGTGTTCCTGGAGAGGCTGGAACTGCTGGTGTTACTGGACCCAGAGTACGTTGACATATTGTATTTTAACATTGCTACTGTTTGACTGACTGATGGTCAGACATGCCGCTGATTTTCGCTGTGTCTCCGTTCAGGGAGAGCGTGGTTTCCCCGGAGAGAGAGGAGCAGCCGGCCCTCAGGGTCTGCAGGGACCTCGAGGTCTGCCTGGAACTCCTGGAACTGACGGACCCAAGGTGAGTCCAACATGTGACCTAAAACCAGACAGACGGATCTTCACATTATGAAACGTTGCCTTCTGAGGTGCACTCACCAATGGTACTATCATTACAGTACATTCACATGTAGCAGCAGCAACACATTAATGTGAACATGTGATTAAATAATAATAATCTCAGGTGTTTGTTGAGGTGAGTTGAGCTGTGTTGACATGTTGTTACATTAAGTAATTTCCCCCCCAAACATTGTTTAGTTGATGTGTTAAACCACCCAGATCCTCACATGTCTTGTCTATATGACACGTTTTCTGTATTAAATAGCACCTCTGCTCATTTTCCTGAAGGTAAATGTGTTATGTTTTAATTTTGAGGTGTCTGAGTCACAAGATGATTGACAGGAGTGGACAGCAGAAGTGATGCTTATTCTTTTCGGACTTCAGTTTTGCTTTTTCTCTGTATAGCTGGATACTATTATTTTTCAGGATTCAATATTTTGGTCTAACTGGTCACAACTGGTGGACATTATGCAATGTGTGACGAGTAGACTTTGCTTTGTTTTTGCAAGGAAAACATATTAAGCATACATGTGAACAAATAAACGTAGCCTAAGTAAGCCATAGAGTGCGTAATAAGGATGTGCACGATTCAAGACTCCTTACCTGCATTCTAATACTACGTTTTGTGAAAGAGGACATTGTTAAAAGGTGTTAATCGGTAGCTTAACGTATTTCCAATCAAGCAAGACGGTCACTTGCTTATCAGCCATCAACAAATCCCATCGGCTGCAGTAAGTCGCCCACATTTGCACTGTGAGTCGAAGAAGAGCTCACCGCGGCTTCAATTCTCACCTACGGTTATCTGGTCAGATTGAAATCTTAAATGTCTATCTCCAAGTTCTGTTAAGGTCAGGCAGGAGCGGATAGACAGGGTGAGGATTATAGAGCCGACGTGAGTGTGATGGTGACGAAGGAGGAAGGAACAGACGGCTTGTGGAGCTCGATTCTGAGAAAGATGCAGAACGATTCCTTGCAAGAAACAAATTGTGCATTTGCTCCCTTCAGTGAGAATCCTTTTGGAATCAATTCCCAGCCAGGCTGTGTGAGCCCTGTGGTTACAGCTGAACGACTGGGGATAGGCAGCAGAGTTGGTGTTTGTGTGTCTGATCTCCAGTCTGAGGCTGCAGGAGAAAACACTGCTGATAAGCCTGACAACTTGGACAAGCTGGAGCCACTTAAAGAAAATCTAAATCTGCCTTTTGCCTCCATTATGTTGGCTTTCAGATGTTGAATAGAGATTGTGTTAGGATAAAACTCTAATATCTACTTCCAGATGTAATGTCAAATGCAACATGTAGGATTTGAGGTATTTTTTAGGTCCTCACATTGTTCCACTAATTAGTCGCACATCAAGTCTTGTCAAAAGCAATCTGAAAACAGTATGACACCTTCACACATCTGGAGCAGCTGCTTACACACAGTTATTCAGAAAACCCTGAATTCCCTTTTCTTGTCTGTTTGGTCTGCATTACATCTTCATTTATTTCTGCTCCACAACAGGGAGCCATTGGACCTGCTGGTACTGGTGGAGCTCAGGGACCCCCCGGCCTGCAGGGTATGCCCGGAGAGAGAGGATCTTCCGGCATTCCTGGACCCAAAGGAGACAGAGTAAGCCATAATGGGAACAAAGTGTTAATGACTATTGAGTTAATGAATATTTCAACATTGAATATGTATTGTGACATGCCTGGTGACTGACTTGTATTTTTCCATCCCCATAGGGTGACCTTGGAGAGAAAGGACCTGAAGGTGCTCCCGGCAAAGATGGTGGAAGAGTGAGTGATTGTCATCCATCTTGTTTTTCATCAGCGATAGATTGTCGTGTTGAATACGGTTGTAGCTCCACTCATGTATTGTATCACAAATGTCCAATCCTTCAAATCTTATTAAAGTTTAAAAGAAACATTTGTTTTTTTTAGGGTTCATTTAAATAAAAATGTTTTGCAAGTCCTTACACTTTTTTTCTATTTCCTGTCGCAGGGTCTCACTGGTCCCATTGGTCCTCCTGGACCTGGTGGCCCCAACGGCGAGAAGGTGCGTGCTTTATAATTGTATTTATTGTATAGTTGTTGGCAAGTTATCACTATAATATTTACATGGTGTTGATTTGAATCTGCCGTCTGAGTTTGTATCATTTCTGTATTTAATTTGTGCATCGTTTTAAACATCATGTGCGTTGCTGATGCTTCTGTGTTTTCTTACAGGGTGAATCTGGTCCTGCTGGTCCTTCTGGAGCTCCTGGTACCCGCGGTGCTCCTGTAAGTGTCACAGTTTATGAAAACTGACATATTAATATGAATTTAGTGGACTTGCAGTACCTATTTTTCTAAAGATATGTAGTAATTCAACATGATTTAATAGACTCTTTTGCTAATACGTATAAAATAGTATCTATGTTGAGGTTTTTAACAGATCACCTGTTTCTCTCACTGTCAGTCAGATTTGCAGCCTGAACTAACCTCTTGAGTGTCTGTTGCCTTCCTTCCTCTTTCAGGGTGACAGGGGTGAGACTGGACCTCCTGGGCCTGCTGGATTTGCTGGACCCCCTGTAAGTAACAACATGTCTCCAGAGCCATAAACTAAATGTCATGACATGTAGTCTTTAAGAGTGACTATGTGAAGGACAGAAAATAAGAGCTTGACTTTGACTTAAAAACCTAAAAATACAAAAAGTAGCACACTTTTAAAAAATGAATAAAAACAAAGTTAGTCAAATATTTAGAGCAGCCAATATTGAAAATAAAAAAGATGTAACTTAAGGATCTGACAGAAGATATACAAACGGGTAACCTCAACACCCTGATATTAATCAGATAAAGTTGCAATGTGGGTATTTTATTCTCTAGATTTAAAAAAACGGATACAGAAAATGAGATTACAGCTTTAATGGATTGTTTTCTTCATCAAAACAGTAAAAACAGTCAACAGAGACAACACACATCAACCTATCACAGCTTTTCACAATTCAAACCTCTTGTTTATGACTATTATCTGGAAACACTTGGATCTAATTGTCATTACCTCTGTTTTAGGCCTCTGCGTATCATTTTGTATCGTGACATATGTCTTGTCTCGTCAGTGTATTATTCCGGGGAGAGAAATTAGTGTGTAGACAGTCGGAAATCTTTGAATCACTCATCCATTTAGTTCCTCACAAAGACTCCAGGCAGACATCAAATAGATGTTTTTAATAAGCCGCATCCTTCCTAATAGATTTTCATCAATATTTCTGTGACAACACAATTCATCATACTTTTTTTTTCTTCTCTAGGTTGGGCTATGATTAATTATTGAATTCATGTCAGGATGAATAACACCACGAGGTGTCTAAATCATTGTTGGTTCACAGCTCACAGACTGTAACATCACAGCTCATCATCGCACAGACAGGGATGCCACATAAAGCATCAGCAGCTGATATTGAATATTTTGACATACTTTTAGACTTTTAATTGCTGTTGAACCAGCCGAAATCTTAATCACGTGTTGTGTGAAAGAACAAACAAGAAAAGTTACAGAATACTCATCTCCTACTGCAGTTGTTCAATAAGTTTTCTCTAAAGTAAATAGCTGCTACTTTAAATCAGGTTTATGTAATCTTTGCTGAACACTAGCCACTGAGGGCACAAGTGACAATTACACAATAAAAGTAAATGCTAAAAATGTAGCACAACACTAGTAGAGAAGTAACAGCTGTTATACAACTTAACTATTTGAAGTGTGCTAACATTAGCCACTAGAAGCTACTGGTCACACCAGACCAAGTATGGCCAAGTTTCAGCAAAACCCTGAGTCTTAGAAATTGCTCGTTAATTTAACTTTATTTTTAAGAAAAAGAAAATGTTATTTCTTCTTTCAAACGTTACATAGTCTCCCTTTAATGGTTTCATATGTGTTTGTATCTGAGAGTTCAAATCTTCAGTGTATATGAGTCAAGAGTTAAGGGTTGTAATGTGTCTGTATACGCATTCTCCGTCTTATAGGGCATCTCCAACGATTTAGTATTGCACTTCCACAAAGATATGATATGGATATGATATCCTGACTTTTAGTTCTTGGTATAGGTCAAGCTCTAAAAATGCTGGATCCTACATTTCCCATAATGCAACTTAGTAGCATCTTTCTAGAGCCACAGAAGACATTATATAACATATATAATATTATATAAAATATGTGGAGTGCTCCTTTAAACAAATTGTGTTTATGTCTGACATATTTCATTCATTCAATTGTTTTTTTTTTCTTCTTATTTCAGGGCTCTGATGGTCAGCCAGGAATCAAGGGCGAGCAGGGAGAATCTGGACAGAAGGGTGACGCTGGAGCCCCTGGACCCCAAGGACCCTCTGGTGCCCCCGGACCTGCAGTGGGTGTTTTTTTCAGGGCCTAAGCCCTTAAATAATGAGGGGTTATACAAAACCCGTGGATGTTTGCCACCTAGTGCAGTTTAATTTGTAACAATCAAAAACAGCATACAACCGCAAGGCAGACACTGATTGACAATCTTTTTCATGTGAACAGAAGAAACGTTGTCTGTGCTCAAATTGTCAACGTTTGCGGTGAAGTTAACATCAAGTCAGAATGAATACTTGTCACTGATTGTGTCACACCAGGCAGAATAAAAAGTAGCTCGGGCAGACGAAGAACACCACTGAACCAAACAGATTCAAACAACATTTCAAAGCATCTGAAAGTATTTTAGGTTTGTTATTTATAAAACAAATGTGCGACAGTAATGTACAGTTATCTGTTATCTGTTCCAGGGACCTACCGGTGTTTTTGGACCTAAAGGTGCTCGTGGTGCTCAGGGACCTCCTGTAAGTACCTTTTGAAAATATCTTTATCTTAAGCTGTGTTTGACTTTTTTCTCACACACGCACTTTAGTAGCACTTTGTTAGATTATTCCTGGTTTCGTCTTAACGTAATCTTTCTCTTTCAGGGTGCCACTGGTTTCCCTGGAGCTGCTGGCCGAGTTGGACCCCCCGGTCCCAATGTAAGTTCACAACTACACCCAACTGTTTCCAACAGCTTGGGTGGGTCCATAACCATACAATACATAAAGAGATATAGGACTAAATTCAACCTTTATTATTTACTGTGGAGATAGTAGATTCATTATTCAGTCACCGAATGAAATTGGGTATGGGGAAAGAAGAAGAAAATATAAGCACGGTGCAGCAGAACAGATACAGGAACGTCTTCTAAATGTCCCCTAAGAAGCCTTTTTAATTTGCACCCGTGGAGCATTTATTCCTGCAGTTTTAGCACCACCAACGCAGTACGTCTAACACAGTGGGATTTCTTGTAGTTTGTTTAGAATATTTTTACAGACTTGCTAAGAGGAGGTGCAACATATTGTGGAAAAACAAGTTTGATCCTGTAAAACAGCTAATATGAGATATGTAGGTTTTGTAAATCAGAAACTTAACATGTGTTTCAATAATCCCTCAGGCTCTGCAAACTTAATGTGTGCATGCATATGGCTGCTTGTGCATCATAGCATTGACAACATGTAATGTTATTTCATTGCATGTCATTTTGTGTATGTTAAGTCATCCTCCTCACATGTTCTAGGGTAATCCTGGACCCGCTGGTCCCGCCGGCCCCGCTGGTAAAGATGGACCCAAGGGTGTGAGGGGAGATGGTGGACCTCCAGGCAGACAGGGTGACGCTGGGCTCCGCGGTCCTTCTGGGACTTCTGGAGAGAAGGGAGATGCTGGAGAGGACGGTCCCCCCGTGAGTTTGTCACACTTTAATCATATTTCATCGTATAACTCTCCAAACACTTCTGGGCTTTTACGTAATGTGTAACTTATTGACCGTGTGTTCACCTTGAACACCGTCAAGGTGAACACAGGTGCCCATTATAGAGAGAAGAAAATGGTTATAAGTGTGTTTGTTTTCTACATTTCTGTCGACTTTTACGTAGCTCTGTCAGCCCAAAGAGCCAATTTTCTCACTAATGGACAGCAGCAGAGCACACTCTCCGTTAATACGCAGAGCTGTCAGTGTCCTCACTGATTGTAATAACAGACAAAGTCATACGACAACACAGGGCAGCATCACCCCAGCGACAGACTAATGACAGGGCCCCGGGCTTTTACCTTGTCTACACACACACATACATAATGACATATCACAGATGATTACATACTCAAACATGTAGTCAGCTTCTGTGTCGACACTTTTCCCATGTACAGATTACATATATGAAATCATTAACCATGTATCAACACATCAAGTCTTTGTCAGCTGAACGATCAGGGCTCAGGTGTCACTTTGAGTTTATTGTAAGGTCCTGTTGCTCCACACGTGGCAGAGTGAACTGTGGAGGTGCAGATGAAGTAGACAAGAGAGGTGAGGGAGATCCATGTTGATCTGTCCGGCTGCAAGAGATGTGAAGTTGGAGAAAATGACATGAGTTATAAATCAAGTAAAGAAACAGAATGAAACTAAATTACACAAAAGAAAGAAGAGAAAACTTGCTTCAACACAATAATTGAGATGGTTAGCTTCGCAGTGTTGAATTGACCACATGTCAACAACAATACTTGATGACTCCAAGAATCCACTGCTCCCGGTCAGAAACAATCTGGCACATGACCCTCTTTAAAATCATAAATGATCATTTTTTAAATATTAGGCTTATATACATTGCCCAAAACGTCTGTATCGTCTGATATTAGCTTATCGCGGATATTTTGGAGATGGCATTTATGTCAAAAAACACCGTATCATGTGTGGTATAATGCGTCTGAAAAAGATTATTTAATACAATGGGGGAAAGAAACCCAACCATAATGAAATAATATCGAATGATTTTGACTGCTGATACATTTACGACTTTAATTCTCTTTCCTCTCCTCTCAGGGTCCCCTCGGTCCTTCAGGTCCTCAGGGTTTGGGTGGTCAGCGCGGTATCGTCGGTCTGCCCGGACAGCGTGGAGAGAGAGGTTTCCCTGGTCTGCCTGGACCTTCTGTAAGTAACACATTGTTTGTTATCAATTCACCTGTTTCCCCCCCCCCCCACACACACAATTAATTGATTACTTAATTAGTCTATCGGTGTCAAAAAATAGTAAGAAATGATTGTGAAAATGTTCCTCTTCAAAGTGTTGGTTTTGTAGAAATGTATAAAATATTCAACTCACAATAATAGAGCTGAAACAATTCATTCATTAATCAATAAAATATTCACCCAAGCCATCCAACTTAGAGAGACAGAATATTATAGCAAACGTCATTCCCAAGTTCCTCCTGCTTAATTGTGTGTATTTGCTGCTTGTTTTTGTGTTGTGTAATTGCAACATGAAACTCTGTAACTGAAGAAAACACAATTTGATTATCTTTTAATTGGCAGATTAAATGATACTTAAAATAATCGTTCGTTTCACAATAATATACGGTAGGAAAAAATGGAGAAAATAAATAAGTCTTTGCAGTTGAGAGGCTGGAACTCACAAATATTTGGCTTTTTTGCTTCATACATAATCGATTATCAGAAGTATTGTCGATGTACTGTGACTGCATTGTTTCTCGTCTGAAGGGAGCATTACTAAACATCGGATGGTCACTGCAGAGTATTTTAAAACACGAGGTGTTTCTCTTTCACTGCTGTAAGTGACGTTCTGTCTGTTAAAGAGGCTGCTAAATTCATGAATTTGCCCTAAGAGCAGAATGCCTAATGTGTCGGCGCTCATTACAAGAGGAAGTCGACACAGACAGGCTCCGGACTGTCAGGCTGCTGTGGCATTGGATCACAATCACGTCACGTCTCACACACGTCTCTCCTGGAGGACTGTGACAGGAAGGCTCACATCTCACACTGTTTGATATGTGACATGATCTGTGTCCCTGATTTACAGCATCTCAGTGGGCATGTCCTGACCATTAATTATTCATCAGTAGGCATGAAAGGGATGCCAAGAAAGAAGCAAACTTACCCAGGAATGTTTCAAGCAGAAATTTGAACTGCAGATAGAGTGTGTGTGACGTTCTGAAGTTTTCTTCAACGTTGGTCCCCTTGAAGGCAGCAGGTGCTCAGACTTCAACCTGTACTAAGAACAGTATTTCTGGATTGAGGAGATATCTTTGTGCCATTTTCTTTATCCTTAAATTCGATCATTTTTCATTCAAGTACATCTATTTCATTTTTAGAAAGTGTGAGGATGAAGTAGTCTGGAAATCAGTTTAAGGTTATGTCCTGTTAGACTACAGTTATACGTTTAGCAGGTCTTTACAGAAGGACTGTACTGCTGATTTTACAGACAATCAAAATGTTTAAATAAAAGTTGGTTCTTATCCACATCTTGAATCCAAGGCCATTATGATCCTGATGTATCAGCCAATGGGTGGTTTTACCTCAGCTGTTCAGAAACACTGGGATGTCAGTGAATATATAATTACAGAAGTAATAATAATAATAATAATAATAATAATAATAATAATAATAATAATAATAATAGGACTTTGTAAAGCACCTTTTATGCAGTATTCTTTACTGTATTTATTTACATTTAAAATAAAACACAATAGAAATAAAATACAAAAAGTTCTTAAAAATAGAATAAAAAATCCAATAAAAAGAAAAGGCAGATTTTAAAAAAGTAGTAAAAATGATATTAGAAAAAGATAAAAACTGCTTTTCCTAAATCCCTGGTGAGAAGTGTGAGTGAACGTAAGAGTGGATAAATTACATGTGAATTTCTATCTCCGGGTAATAATTTAATTCATTTAGTTTAAGTGTTGTAATGAGTCATCTTCTCTCCTCTCAGGGTGAGCCCGGAAAGCAGGGAGCTCCTGGTGGCGGCGGAGACCGCGGACCCCCTGGACCTGTTGGACCACCTGGACTCACTGGACCTGGAGGAGAGCTTGGCAGAGAGGTCAGAGAGTGGGCAACACACAGCATGTGTGTGTGGTTGGATTCACATCTGCCACACTGTATTTAGTCTGTTCACATCCTATGACTAAAATTGTAGGATCTCAGTCTGGAGGCCAAGTCGATTAAAATTCACTGCTATTTGCATCACGCATACATTTGCATTGTGTTTACACTGTATCATCAATGTGTGTTGTTGGAGCCGGGTTCATTATGCTGATCAGTATTCAATAGGACATCTGGCTGGAGATGGAAGCTATTAACACTTAATATTGTCATCCGACAGGGCAACGCCGGATCTGACGGACCTCCTGGTAGAGATGGTGCTACTGGAGTCAAGGTGAGAGAAACATAATCATGCTTTATGAGATGCATCAAGTCAAAACCTCTGTGTTGTGGGATTCGGTACCTGTTCTGTGTTGTCAGTTTTCAAATATGCTATTGCTCAGGACAGGGGTTATGCTCTTATTCTCATATGTGTTGCAAATGTGTTACATTAGTTAAAGGAATAGATTTGTACCTCCATAGATTTAGCTGACAACACCATCTAATTCAAATCACGGAAACCTGATGCATGGAGGGTTTCCACTCAGTGTGTTGTTCCTAATTTCCCAACATGGGTTGAATAATAGTTCATTTAAGACAATCAGGACTCCAACACTGATGCGTTTGTATGTCTGAAACTGCCTGTAAAATATGTGACTTGGTATTGACGATAACTGCAATATTTAAGAAATGAAAGGTTGATATCATGATAATAATACACATGTGATAATATCGTGTTAATAATCCAGCGCCTTTTCAATAATTTCCATTTATTTCACTGTTGCTTTGCCTCTGTCCCCTAACGTCCCACATACAAATGAGTGTAATTCATTTGCCAAAGAAAAAACTGCACATTTTTCAAATATATAGATATCACGACAATATCGTTATCCTGAATTATTTGGCTATGAAAGTCGTGAAGTGAAAATCTGATATCATGACAGCCCGATATTGCAAATTCCCAATCAAAATCTAAATGTTCATTACAACATCTGAAATCAGACACAGTAAGTATGCACACATTGTATCCACAATTGTTATTATCTCAACCTTTTCTAAATACAGCGCAGACTAAAGCTAGACAGCAATGATGCTACTGTACACTGTGTCACATGACTGACCTTTCTGCTGTTGTGCTCTCTGTGCTGCAGGGTGACCGTGGTATCACTGGTCTTGCTGGAGCTCCTGGTGCTCCGGGCGCTCATGGTGTCAATGGCCCAGTCGGCCCCACCGGCAAACAGGGAGACCGAGGAGAGTCTGTGAGTAGTAACGTCAACACTAGTGACGCTACAAAAAAACAAGAGTGAAGTTTGTTTGTCACCGTTGAGTAAAGAGCAGGCAACATAACTTAAACAGTGAATTTTTCACTGCTAGAAATTAGCATATGGTCTGATATGACATATAATATGGGATCTGTCTGTTTAAAGCGCCAGTAATGTATGTTGGTACTGTAACATCCCCACCTTTTTGTTTTTCTTTCACAGGGTGCACAAGGACCTTCTGGATCTTCAGGACCTGCTGGAGCCAGAGGAATGCCTGTATGTGTCTTTCAAGTTTAGATTTTTTATATAACTAACGTAAAAACTGAATTAGTGTATCCACTGCAACAATGAAATGTAAGCTTTGAAAGTTGATCTTTGTTTTCTAAGACAGAATTGTTTGGGGGAATTTCTGTATTCTTTGCACTATGGCTTCTAATGCAACAGAAAACCAAACGTTGTTCTCATTAGGCTGTTGTCCACTTGTTCTCAGGGACCCCAAGGACCCCGTGGTGACAAGGGTGATGGTGGAGAGTCCGGTGAGCGGGGACAGAAGGGACACAGAGGCTTCACTGGTCTGCAGGGTCTTCCTGGACCTCCGGTAAGCATCCAGACCTTTGGGTTCAGGACACTAGGTTGCATTCCATTAATTATATAATAAAACAAATATTGTTATATACTGCTGAGAAGTACTAAATATACTGTATATATATATATTGTCCATTTTGGCACTGATTTCCCATCATACTTTGGACAGTATGACCGTGAACATGCTACTAAAATGCATTTCACATGGTATTAAAAAGGTCTTTAAAAAGTATTACATTTAACTAGGTGAACTCTGCGGAAACACTGATGTATGAGTGTTATCATTGTCTGTTTAGGGTCAATCTGGAGACCAGGGTGCTACTGGACCTGCTGGACCTTCTGGACAAAGAGTGAGTATTAATGCTGCCAAAATACTTTGTTACTTTGAATTCAAAGACGAATGAAATACATTTCTTGGCATGCAGTGTCTTTGGTGCATAACATCAACATCTTCATATGTGTATATAGGGACCACCTGGACCTGTTGGCCCTGGTGGAAAGGATGGTGGAAACGGTCTGCCAGGACCCATTGGACCCCCCGGACCTCGTGGTCGCGGTGGAGAGACCGGCCCCTCTGTGAGTACCCACGAGAACCTTTAGATTGATCTCTTTCTGAAGATTACACGGAAGATAACAGGCTAAAAATACTTCTCAGCCAGCACCTTTTCTTTGTGTTACCATTAGATACAACTCTACAATATGTTGCACGTGTATTACATGCACATGAACAATTATGTATTCAGGAATTCAAAACCCCATCAGAAAGTATTTATGTTGAGAGTCTGTGACATAGTCAGGAGAACTCACACCACATAGTGTCATCATGACTACCAGGTCTCAGTCATGAATTGAACATAGTGCAAAGACAAGAAAAGAAAATGTGCGTAGTGTCAAATATAACCCTTTCATCTTTCTAATTTTCCTCTCAGGGTCCATCCGGAAACCCCGGACCCCCCGGTCTTCCTGGTCCCCCTGGCCCTGGCATTGACATGTCTGCGTTCGCTGGTCTGGGTCAGATTGAAAAGTCCCCTGATCCTCTCAGGTACATGAGGGCCGACCAGGCTTCCGGAAACCTCCGTCAGCACGATGCTGAGGTCGACGCAACACTCAAATCTCTCAACAACCAGATTGAGAACATCCGCAGCCCCGAGGGATCCAGAAAGAACCCGGCTCGCACCTGCAGAGACCTGAAGCTCTGCCATCCTGACTGGAAGAGCGGTGAGTGACACCAAGAGGAATTGGTTAAATTGGGGTGGGATGATGAAGACGGCAGAAGTTAGGTGAAATTTTACGTTGACAGCTCAAGTTTGGTGAGCTCAAAATGTAGGTTAAATATAGATTGTGTGTGAGTGAGTGTTTGGATATGGCTGATTCAGGGTCAATAAATATATATTATATAATTTCTACGAGCTATTTATGAAGCCAAAGAGGGGGGATAATATGAAGCTCATGGGGTTTTTTTTCTTTCCTGTAGGTGATTACTGGGTTGATCCCAATCAGGGCTGCACCATCGATGCAATCAAGGTCTTCTGCAACATGGAGACAGGAGAGTCCTGCGTCAAATCTAAGCCTGCCAGCATCCCTCGCAAGAACTGGTGGTCCAGCAAGAGCAAGGACCGCAAACACGTCTGGTTCGGAGAGACAATGAATGGAGGATTCCACGTAAGTAGCTGAGCCTCCTTTTGCTTTTAGTACTGTAATGTGATCACAGTCGGACTCTTGATGTTAGCATGTTATTGGAAGTACATTTGTGCTGGGATCAGCTCTATCCCCCGTGACCTTGCACATGCTGCACAAAAACAATAGTTCCTACTTGTCCTGAGGAACATCCAATTATATTAACTGTGATTCTCACTTTCTCCTCATTACCTGCGGCGTAATGCAGTTCAGCTATGGTGATGACAGCCTGGCACCCAACACTGCTGCCATTCAGATGACTTTCCTGAGACTGCTGTCCACCGAGGCATCTCAGAACCTCACCTACCACTGTAAGAACAGCGTGGCCTACATGGACGCCTCAACGGGCAACCTGAAGAAGGCTGTGCTGCTGCAGGGCTCCAACGACGTGGAGATCAGAGCCGAGGGCAACAGCCGCTTCACTTACAGCGTGATGGAAGACGGCTGCACGGTAAGACTGGACAGAGTCTACACGTATGCACAGTACACACCATGTTTCATGTACATGTACTGAATCCGAACATAATATATTGAAATTGAAAAGGATGTTAAAATTGGTACACGATTCACTTTCCCTTCATGACAGCTGTTAAGCATTGTGTCTCTTACTCTCTGGTGTTCACTCTCAATCTCATTCTCTGCCATTTTGGAGAAAGTCGTAGGTGATTTAACAGCCGTTGTTTTCTTTCCCTCTGCACAGAAACACACGGGACAGTGGGGCAAGACAGTGATCGAATACAGATCGCAGAAGACCTCTCGTCTGCCCATTGTAGACATTGCCCCCATGGATATTGGAGGTACAGACCAGGAGTTTGGAGTCGAAGTCGGAGCAGTCTGCTTCTTGTAAAGAACGAGGGATCGAAAAAGAAGAGAAAGAAGAAGTGGAAATTTGAACGAAATGAAATGAAAGAGGAGCACACTTCAGATAAAAGAGGAGAGAAAAAGAAAAATCAAGACACTTTTTTAAAATGGGACTTTTTTTCTAAGTAAAAAGTGCTTTTTCCAAGTCGAAGTCTGTAGGATATCTGCACTGAATGGCACTAGCAACTGTCATCTGTGATTCATCTCCCCCCTTACTATGGACGCCTGGCACTCCCCAAAAGCCCCCACTTCATCCTGGGTGAACAGCAGCACCCCCCCCCACCACCACCACCACCACCACCACCACCAACCCCACCCCATGAACAAGAAGGAGGAAGTACGAGGAGAGAACGGGAACATACCAGGGAACTAGAGAGAGCAAAATGTGTTGGTGTTATTTATTTATTGTTTAGGTTTGGGTCCCAGGTGTGGTAGGACTGAGTTTGTTGCTAAGTAATAAAAAGCCCACTTACACATATTTAAAAATAACCATATCCACCAACTTCCTCTCCTACTTCCTCTCCTCTTTTCTAATCACCCCATCACTCCTGTACCACATCCAATAAAGCTTACATATCTCTTTGAAACCAAAAATCTAGCTACATAGAAAGTGCAGGTGTTCCTATCTCTACCACCACAGTGTGTATCAAAAAGTGACTGTGTATTATAATAAAAGTCAATGGTGCTATTGTTGTAAAACAGTCTGTATTTTTTAAACAACCAAGATACTCATATGTAGTGACTTGTATGTATGTATGTATATATATGTATATGTGTGTATACATATATATAGTTTCTCAGAGAGAGGATTGCACCCTGGGACTTTGGCCTCGCCCCACCCTCCTGCTTCAGCCCACATACGTAAACAAACGCGCCCGTGATGGCTTTTTACAATCAAGGCACGTCCAATTTGGAGTTAATACTGAATTGAATTGTCTTTTTAGTTTTGTTTTGATATTTTAAAGCTACCTCACACTAAAAGAAACATCACAAATCAAACTGAGGCCTTCTCCCCCTGAAGCTTTGTATACAAACCCCTGTATTTTAATATCAACGTGACCAATGGAAGCTTGGTCATGAAAGGCCAGTCATGACCCCCCCCCCCCCCCCCCCGTCATTTGCTGTGACCCTTGACCCCCACCCCCCTCTACTTCCTCCCATCAGTCCCCTCACACAGGGCGTGCCCTCTGCCTCTGCGTACACACTCACACACGTACACAAACACACACACACACACACAGTTGAAGAGATTCATGGTGTGTTTGACTTTGTTGCTCCGGTTCTACAGCCAGCGCAGAGGGCTCGTTTGTGTGAGGTTGTGTATATTTTTTATTATTAATAATAGTATTATTATTAATAATAATAGCATTATTATATTATTATTATGATCATGACTTGTTTTTGTTACGTTTTAATTAATGTAAATTGGAAATAAAAGACAAAACCAAGTGATAGGCTGAAGTGGCTTTTTATTTATATCCTGTTTTGTTCTCCCCCGTGTGGAAATATCTGGGCAAGTGGTTTTGAAGAAATGTCACAGCCAAACATTTCACTGTGCCCTTCTGCCACTGTGTGTTTTTGTGGTAATGTCCAGATGTATTTCCAGGGGGAGAAACACCTCAGATGTCAAGAAAAGGCAGCAGGGAGAGGACTGACAGCGGTGGCCATTTTGATTTTGTTGACGATGATTTGTAAAAAAAAAAAAAAAAAGAAGCGGAAGTGGTGAAAGTTCATATTATGTACTTTTCTATATGCAAAATAGTTTTTCAATCATTTCATTTTGTTTTAAAGCATGGTAACCAATCATAATCAGCTCCTTATGTGAAGTGATAATGACTTCCTGTTCTTCTATTACTTCTCTTCATCTTCTTTTTTTCAACCTACAGTAGCAATAAAAGGTCGAAGCATTTCTATGAACAAAGTAGAGCAACGTTTCTTTTATTGTTTTATATATTTGTTGTTGTTTCTTCTTAAAATCCCTTTTCGAAAGATCATTTATTATTTAATGTAATGATTTCCGATCTATGACTTTAACCTTGTTCGAATAATTATTGGCATACAAAAAAACCAGGAGTGAAAACATTCACGTGGACAGAAATACATCACCAATAAATAAAAAGACCTACAGAAAAAACTACACACAGAGGGGCATGCTTGGTTCTTGAGTTTCGGGACCTTAACGAGCCAAAGTGGGTTTAAGATCGTATTAAAGATCAGAGATGAATTTGGGAGAAACGACTCCGACACGTCAACATTAGATGCGTGATTTGTGACAGATAGGTAACATTCAGGAAATATTCCGAGTATGTAAAGTTACAGCAACAGCGTTTCACAAGTTTATCCACAGACAGAACAAATCGACGTACATCGACATTGCTCTAGTTTAACTGGTTCTAGCTCTAATTCACAGTATTTTCATCCAGAACAACAACACAAACTTCAAACAGTCGGCACGTTACAGTACACAGAAAGGTTTCCTACTCAGCTCATCTTACCACTGTAACAACCCAAGTGTTAGATCAAATGGGGCACAGTATTTTCTTTATTATATCTATGAACACTTAGAAGGTTGTAACTACACTTTAATCTCTGTGATGCTGCATTTAAGAACATGTTCTTCTTGTTCTTGTATACTTTAAAAAAATAATAGAAAGTAAAGTATACAAACACCTTTAAGTTATCTAATCATTTGCAAGACATTGAAAGGGGAATGTCGGAAAAAGGTGAACCTATTGTGTGTGGTAGAAATGTTTTCTTTTCTGTTTTAATATTCTGCCAATAATCTAGTTAGCCCTAAAACTTAATTTGCGAGCTGTTGTTGGGTTCCTGAGAGGCCTTTTACAGTTTATATTCGTGTGAAGAATGACAAACACAATGCAGTCCAGTCAGGTTTTGTTCCATATTCAGTGCACGTGTCGTACACACGTCAGGAATTGCATTAAACTTAATATTGCAGACGTTAAATGTAAAAACTGAGAAAAATGTTCCATTTATTATCAAAGTGTTTTGCTTTCTTTTTCCGATGGCTTGAAAAAGAAATCCATTATGATAAAGCCTATGTGGAAAATGGGAGCCTGAATGATTTGTATACAGCAATCAGTGCAGAGAGGACTGAAAAGCAGGACTCAAGAGATTAATTAAAGCTAAACTAACGGCTTCTCTCAGGATAAATGGCTACACTAATCTAATTTATGACAACGATCTTTTTCTAAATCTGGCTGAAATGTCTTTGTGACAAGCTGTGTAAGCTGCCCAGATATTTTAGAGCTGAGGGCTGCAGCTTGGAGACTAAACAGTTCACTTTCAGCTCTAATGCCTTCCTGAGAGTAAATTTAGACCAGCATTTTACCACTGGCACAGAAACCACTGGATTCATCGTGACCGTGCATCAGGAAAGGCTTGAACAGCACCCTTGTAAGTACAATTTGTTTCAAAAATGGCCCGTTACACTGCACAAAAACTCCACGTGGGCACACACACACACACACACACACGCACAAATTAAACAGGCAATTAGATGAGGACACACTTTTGAATTTGCACACTCTCCTTTTTCGACCTGATAAACACACTCCAGCTGATTAGTGGCTTTTAAGTGTTCATTAAGGGTCAGTTGGTCAGACTGCTAATTACAGCTTAATAAAAGATAAAGTTCCACAGTATGGGGCATAGTGGGAGAAGAACATAGAAGGAAAGAGGGAGACAGAAGGTTATGAAGTTCAAATCATATTCATCCCTCAAATTCCACTACTTTCTCTCAGTGTACATGGTACAATGAATACCCTATTATTTTCATTTAATTGAGAAAAATGCAATCAGTAAAGAAATATCAAGACAAATATTGTAGGAGGGCTCAGTTGTAACAAATATAAATAAATATTACAATCACAAAACACATCCAGTTACTCCGCAAAGCATTTTGAAGTATATCAGTCGCTCTCCATTAAAATGCCGTTTGCTTATTATTCCTTTTAAATGACAGTCGAGCAGGAGTTCAGAAACCAGTGCTCAGAGTATCTGTCTCTGTGGGGGCCTTGCCTGGGCTGGGCAAGCTCTTCAGGTACTCCAAATGCCTGCGGGCCTCGGCTTGGTTCTGCCTCACATAGTACACTACATACACAATGACCATGAAGAACCATACAAACATTGTCACCAGCATGGCTACATCAGTGGTTTTCCTCTGCATGCTGCAGAAATTCACCCCAGAATCCAAAAGTTTGACCAGTGATTGACCTGCGTGCTCGCCCTGCGACCCCGGGTCCTCCCACCTGCTGCCCTCGCCCACCCCCCGCACAGAGCTCTCACACATGATCCCATTCACCGTCTCGGGCTCCAGGTTCAGAGTCTCCATCAGCTCCTGGAGGGCGCAGTCACAGTGCCAGGGGTTGTGGTAGAGGCGCGTCTTTGCACGAGTGGAGCCAAACTCCTCCCTGCTGGCCTGCCTTAGCTGGTTGTGCGAGAGGTCGAGCAGGCGCAGCTCAGGGCCAAGATGCCGTAGGGCCCCCGAGGCGAGCGAGTCGATGCGGTTGTGGGACAGGTACAGGTCCCGCAGGTGGACCAGGTCGCTGAAGGCACTCTCTGGGATACTCCGGATGTAGTTGCGTTCCAGGTGGAGGGAGACAGTTTCCGGTGGGATCCCCTCTGGGATCTCCCGCAGCCCTGAGTCTGAGCACAGCACCGTGGCCGTGTCCCAGGCGCAGTGGCAGCTGTCCGGGCACTGGGGGGACGCTTGGCCCCACAGTGCCGAGAACAAGAGTGTGACGCACAGCCATGAATGAAGATCCACTCCTTTACCTCTCCGTCTACCTGCACTGACGCTGGTACATCTCTCCTCACACCAGCCTGTGCACATCGCCTCACCATAGCCCCCTGACACACACCAGGTCCCAATCACACAGGGGCGCGCCAGGAGGATCTGACAGATTGAGAGAAAAGGGGTCAGTGTGGAAAAGGTGACTCTCTCTCCCTCTGTGTCTCTCTTTACAAACATAATGAACACTGACAAATGGAGATTATGATGTTGAGAATAAAGGTCAGTGGCTAAAGAGATAACAAAAATAGCTTAAAGCTGGTTTATCTGATAAATTCGCTCCTGTGTGGAGGGACACTAGCATACAGAAGCTATCAAAGCATGTAAGAGTACAACCATTTCTGTGCCAGAAAACTATCCCTTGTTATTCACAGCAGTAATGATAGATAGTAGATTATCTAAAGTCCTTTCTAATGCTGTCTTTTGTGTCTCTCCAATTCAAAACCAGAAGAAAAGCATCACATTACACTCATCAATACATGTTCATCTCATTTATCCCTCTATTTATTTTCCCATAATGCTGTAACGCCCCTTAACCATATTCCTCGGGGGAGATATAGTGCATTATGAAGATGGAGAAGAGAACGTGGGAGGGATCGATAGCCTGCTACACTATTAACGGCATGAACATCCATCCTGCCTGTGTCCCACAGTGTCAATAAGTGATGGAGCGGGAACAAAATAAGCCAGTATTTGGTCTTAGTGTCAGCATCTGGTCAGTAGTCCTGCAGTGATGAGGCTACAGTTTCAACAACAACTGGACTGCATCCTGTGGCCAAAACATTAAGCCTACATGTGTTAGGCTATTTTTTTTAATCTATGGTGTCATTTCAATGTGTCCAGACAATCCAACCAGGTGTTTCTGGAACATGTTGAGACATGTACAGCCATATAATTGTTCTTGTTCCAACACAGAAGTCCCAATACACTCCTTGAATTTGATTAAAAGGCTATCCCCGTAAATGTCAAGCACTTTCTGCTCTCTTTATAATAGCATCAGCTCCGTCACGTGTCTCTATTGTCCTGCACAGACAGCATAAGTGTCCTATAGATTTAGTTAAAATACCTTAAAGAAATAAAGTGCCTGACTGAGATGCGGAGGGGAGGATTTAGTTCCTCATTAATTGACCTCCTTCGTTATTAACATACTGAATGCAAATGCGTGCAAATCCCCAATTAGAAAAAATAATCATCAGCTGAATAATTCTGATTAGGAAGGAGAAAGGTTGAAAGACGAAGCAAATACAGATGGTCCAATTGTGGTTACAGCTGATTGCAGTTTCTATTTGTTAAAGTAAAGGACATCATTTAAAACGAGAAAGACTCAATCTCCTGTGTCAGACCTTCATTTCATGAGATTAACCTGCACTGAAGTCTGAGTAAATATCATTTATATGACTATAAATGACATGAATCTGGGGGGAACCGGACGACCGGGAGGTGTGAAACCCTGATCACAGCTTTTCTCGCTTCATGCAAAAACAAAACATCGTTTTTGCAACTTTGAAATCATTTAATTTTCAATCATTAAGTTTCTAACGTGTTAAAAAAATAAAGCTTTCTTTCTGTTCGGCTGCTTTTAAAAAGTTCGCTCACTAATTATTCCCCGGACACCTTATAACAAGATTATAATAGTTATTAATTGTATATGCGGAATAGATTTTTTTAAAAACTTACCGGTAAAATTGTTTCTTGTGAAGTTTGAGGTCCAGAAAACGTTTAAGGATGTGTTTTTTTTTTAGAATCCGTTTTGCAGTTTTTCTGATTTCTCATCTTTTTTTATCTTTCACATCTTCTTCTCCTTCATCGTAGACATTTGAGGGGGGGGGGGGGGAGGGAAATAATTCGCGAAGAGCATCAGTAGTAGCTCCGTGGTTTGTCGCCTGCAGACGGCTTCCTCTCTGCCTGTCGTAACACAGGGTAGTTATAGCAACAAAGATGTGGGGCAAACTCTCTCCCTCTCAGAGTGTGTGTGTGTGTGTGTGTGTGTGTGTGTGTGAGTGTGTGTGAGCCAAACGTGGGTTTATCACCATAGGTCCTTCTTCACCTCACTATACCAGTCTCTCGGATTTCTGAGAAGACATTGGTTATACCTCCACATGAGATATTAACTTAATTTCCAATAGGTATAATTAGATTATTACAATTATCTCTTCTTGCTACATTTGATTGAATCCCCAGGCAGGCGGGTACTCAGGTGAAGAGACATACATTTACACTGTATACAACCACAGTTTTTATACCTGAAATATGAAACGTGAAGATGCAATGTTATTTTCCATTTGCAGCTTCACACTGAGACAAACAGGACTACTGAAAACATTAAAGAAAAGGAGCGCCTCCTTCAAACTACCGCAATGAATGTCACAAGAAAAAAAGATTGATTTGAACATGGAGGTGACGCCTCTATATGCGTATACAAACAAAGTAGTAGTTGGATATAAGGCAGCCTTGAGACGCACACACACACTTACCAGGGTCACACAAGAACATGCACACAACACATACAGTGACACAAATGGCCCATATTGTAACACGGGACATTTTTATTCATGGTGGTTTACTCTTAGGGAGACTGTTCTGCTGTCTCTTTTCTACCATAAGCCTGAAATATCTTCCGATCTACAGAAGAGCCCTCGGGGGGGGGGGGGGGGGGGGGGAGGGAAAGGACAGGTCTGACAGCCATGATGGCCCCTCGTATCCCTCCTCTGCCTCCCCAACCTATCCTGTTCCTATCAAACCATTTCCACTCCTGACAAATACAATACAGACTGCTGCAAGTATAATTAGTGAATGTTTTGCAATGGTTGCCAGAGACGTGGCATCCAGACAAGCTGAGTTTTGTGGTTTCTGAGATACAAAACAAAAGGGAAGTGTAATGAGAAAGCACATGAGGACACACACACAGACAAAACAAACAGTACTACACATGGTGTGTCTTGTGGGCCATAAGCTGAGAGTGAATGACGATGGGTGAGAAGCTCAATTTGTACGAAGGAAAATAGAAATGTGGTTAAAAAAAAGGAGTTGGCTGTGTTGTCTGTTTGGGACGCTCTAAAAGATGTACATGCCGAGGAGCAGTTTGTTGATGGAGATGTTGACGATGTGACTGGAAATCATTACTTCAGTGAAGTGAAGCAGTTTGGCATCATCTGTTTGGTTTGGCTTTAATCCTCCGAGAGGAAAACTGAATGGAACGTTACACAAATGTGTAAACAGATAGAGTGGAAAAGATCTGACAGCTAGTGGCGGAAATGTACTCCTCTAAGATACAAAGTGCAGCCATGGTTACAATTTTGTTTATTATCGGTTTCGTGAAAAGAAAGGAGGACAAACACCACTGAATACAGTGTCCCGGCTGCATATGCCGCCTGATGGAGTGGGAGAGAGAGCTAAAAAAGCATTTGTTGTAACTAGCCTGTAATTCTCTAGGGATTGGATCCACTCACAACAGGTCAGGCTGGGGGCAGGTGTTCTGCTGAGGATATCAGTAGCCATTTTTCCACAGCGTGGCCAACTGGGACTTGCCAGAGCTCGAGTCGCCTAAAACTGCTTACGACTGAGGACCAACACAAAGGTTTGGTCTGCTGCTGTGTCGTTAGAAAACACAACGCAGACGGGAAACCGTCCCTGCTGACAAAACAAAGTATTAAAGCAGTTTTTGCTTTGTAGGTAATTTGGGTGACAGGGAAAGGACTTAGTGCTGGCAAGTTTGTTCAGTGCTGTAGGGGGGAAAACCAGAGCATAGTCGAAAACTGCATGAAAAGTCTCGTCAGTCACAGTATCTGGTGATTTCATGGGCACAGCTATCAGACACTTGATCATGAATAAGCTTGAAATTGTGCATGCGGGGGTAAAGTGGTGGCTGGAAACTTAAATCAATAAATATTATGAAACAAGTCAGTTTTGTGTCCTTCTTTCTATTTCATGTTTCTCTCAAAGTGTCTGTAATTACACCGCTGTAGTGAGTGCACCTTCGCTGTCTTTTTGCGAGATGCAAAGTGGGGGGAAAAAAAGGGTTTTCTTCCGTCTCTCGCAAAACAAAAGCGGATAACAGGTGGGCAGAGATTACAACACAAACCATGTGACTGTAAAAGGCTGTCACAAATGTGCAGATTGGATTGAGACCTTGGCTCAGGTCCAGCACGATACAGAGCGAGAGTAATAACACTAGTAATACATGTGTGTGTGTGTGTGTGTGTGTGTGTGTGTGAGAAATAAGATACAAAAGCAAGAGTACCTCCCTAAAGATATTGAGAACAGTCAATGCACCATGTGTTATCTGTGCAAATGTTAATTGTTCCACTCGTAGAATAAAAAGTTTGTGATCTCGTCACTGGATAATTAACACTGAACAAACGAGGAAACCCAAAAGAAGCAAAGCAACATTAGAAAACTGTAACAACACGTGAACAATTGTTCCACTGCTGTGGCATTTGCACGACGACACCGGCACTGATGCAGATAACATGCACGGCGATGAAATTATAGAGCGATACGCGTGTTGGGCAAGAGCAGCAGAAGGGCAGCCCTGTGGAGAATGCAATAAGGGATGAGTAACAGGTAGAGATAAGGGGGGGGAAGAAATCTGGAGTATTAATGAGAAAATTCGAGGCACATCCCTCGACTTTAATACAGGGAACTCGACTGTGCGGCTTGTCCCGGTGCCGGTAACCTTGTCACGACACCGGCTGCCATAAGAAGCACCTCTTCCTGACGTTTGGCAATTTAATTTCTCAGAATTAAATCGGGCCTCATTACTGACGCTTTGATCTTGCAGCCAGCGGAAGAAGCCTCTGTATCTCTTTGTAGTGCTACAGTTAATGTCGGCATGCTGGAAATTAAAGGGTGAACCACTGTGTCTATAAGACATCGACCCCTTAAAGGTACGGCCGTGGTATTCACGGGCTTAGAAGATGTCGGAGTCGGCCGGCCGGACGGCTTGCATCGCGTTTCCTCGACGGCGAAAGAAGAGAAATGTGAGCAGAACTGGAAAAACAATCGTTTTAATGTTTGATTAACCCGATACTGAAATGTTTGCAAAGATCAGAATGTAATCCAAATAGTCTTTAATTGCAAATGAACAACAAGACAGCCTCGCGTTCATAAGAACGGAGAGAAGAAGAGTAACGTTATGAGCGAGCCCGTGTTGGAATATAGGTATTCAGGGAACTGGTCCAAGATTAATTGGCTTCCATTTCCATACCGTCCCAATCCTGGCAAGGCGGAACGAAACAACATTGGCCCTGGCTGGGACAAACAAGCTTCAAGATATAAAACAAACATTTTTAATTGCTATCCTCTCTAATTACTAAACCCCGAGAACAAAATGCGCCCTTCAGCTGCTCCCATTAGCAGGGGACTGGGCGGCGGCCTGCAGGGTCCTTCGGGCCATCTCCAGGGCTCCTTCCTGGTTCTTGTTCCCGCCAATAAAGCCTCCAGCGTGGACGAAGACGCAGCCCTCGATCCCACTGAGCTTCGACAGTGCTTCATCGCGAACGCCGCGCCACTCTTCTAGCAGGGACAGCCTGGGAAAGGAAGACAGAAGGGCAAATTGGCTTACAGCTTCAAACTGTGTGGTCAGCTGCTCACTTCCTGTTGACACTTTGGCAAAAACACTCTGTGCTGCACATGTCTGCCCAACCAGAACGACAACAATTAGAAAACACAATTCTGCACTGATGAATACTGTCAACCAAATATCAATGAAAGAACAGAATACACATAGAAATTCAGCCAATGGGTCACTTTTCCACCAAACGTTTACCGCTTCTCAAATGTGAAGATGTTTCTTCTTTTCTTTCAATATTGCCATTTGATTATCTTTATTTATTTCAGCATGGCATTGCACGAAGACTTGGACTGCTCTGGTCATTTCAGATTTCATGACATGACCTGGTGCCATCCAAGGGAAACGGCAGTGACCCTGACACACCCGCACGCACACGCACACACACACACACACACACACACACACACACACAGCACCACTACAAGCAGACCAACACAATCAGCTTCATTCTTCTCCAGTAATGTGGAAAATCACAGATCGGCACCTTAGTCGAGGAACCAATACGATGGCAGCGGAGTCGACGGGCAATCTTACAAAGTGGGGGAAATATTGGCTCTGCGAGGGTTCACGGGATGACCTCGACAAAGTGTCTTTGGATGTAACGTGCAGAGGCTGAAAATTCATAAAAATGTACAGGCAGCTCATTTACCACCCACTGCTCTGTCTCCAGCCTGGCATGTCATTTAAAGCACATTACCAGTTCTCCTTTGTTTGTGTGCATGTGTGTGATGCTTGCCCTGATGGGGTTATCATCTCCATTTCCTAAGACATGTTTAGCAATGAATTTTGATTCCCCACTTTATAAATCACCTCTCACACTCCCACTGCTTCTGAAATAACTTTAAAAGCCTTAAACTGGCTAAAACCACCAAAAGCATCACATTTCTTTTTTTTTTTGTCATGGCAACCTCGGGCCCCTCTTTCGCTCTGTCGCATGCTCGATGAATTATGGATTATGAAACTGTACAGTCTAACTAACTCAGAAAGTGAGACGCTTGTCAAAAACAGCTGCATTTTGAAAAGGGTTTTCTTTTTCGATTCATCCTAAACAAATCGTAATAGTCAGAGAGTCAAGAGCGTCACAAGTCATCCATAATGTCAAATGATTCACCTGTGTACACTGAAACTCCACTCTCCATGTCATTATCTCAAGTCTTGATCTTATGCCCATTGGACAACCTGGGAAGAAAAGCATAGCAACCCCCTAATCCCGGTAAAATTAAACAACCAATCGATAGCGCCACAGTATGGCTGGGAAATAAGCGCAAGAGGAAAGGTCAACAGCGCTGGTAATGAGATAAGGAGTAGGAGGGGGAGGACTTGTTGTTATGACAGGCCAGGAAGCTCTGATTCTCAAGATGACCAGTCTAAAAATAAGACCACAATTAGCAAATTAACCTCTCAAGACCTTCACAGGACCTTTACTATGCCATAACGATGAAGATACTGGCCTGGGAATTAGTGCTTTAATAGAAAAAAAAGAAACATCCCTCAAGATTTGGAGATAAAAACAAGAGACACTTGTATATATGCAAAGGTCCTCCATCCTCCCGCAGCTTGCCGACTCATAATTCATGGACACCATCTGTGCACTAGAGATTTTACACACGTCGTCACACGTGTCTTCCTTAAAACATGAGCCATGCCTGCGATTTAGCCGACTGATGTCACTACAGGGAGGATAAAGACTTATCATTTTGTTCCTTTTGAAGGGAAATTATTTCCTCCCTTCGTCACTACAACTTTCATTGTTCCGCTTCTTCAAGACAAAAACACGGCGGCTTTGTATACACCTGTAAAATATGACGTCACACAGATTCCAGGTGTTCTGCTTTTCTTCCACTCATGAAAGTTATTTGAATATCTTTAGCTTTTGGATAGAGATAGAGATATATATATAAAACATTAGTTGCAGCCCCAGTACAGAGGCACAGCAGATAGCTGTGACGGCAGCCAGTGGACTCCAGAAATAGAGTCATATGTTCTGGTTCAGCTCACATTCCGGTCAACCTACAGTATTATCCTATACAGTACATCTCAGAGAAGGACTGCCTCCACTCCTCTCTTCTTTCTCCCGGCTCACATTTCCTTAGTAATGTGATGCTGATAAAAATAGACCTTTTCCCCCCCAGGTGCAGTAGCATGGACACAGGTGATAACAACACCCCTTTCGCAGAGTCGGCACATGCCCGCTGGGAGGAAGCAGGCCACCCGTAGAAAGAGCCATCTGGAGCTATGTTGTTGTTTTATCATTGTTCTCATGTAGCTCCACACCCACAGCCATGTTTTGTATTAAATTAAATATTTGAAGCGCCTGAGTTTCTGCTGCCGAGTGGAAGAAAGTCTAGCGGAGGGATGCGGTGAAGGAGGGGAGGAAGGTGTGAAAGGTGAGACAGCAAGATAGGGGACAAGGTGGATGCGGGGGAGGGGGGAGGTTAGGATTAATGGGATAAGAGCAATATAGGATAGGAAATTGGAAGAGGGTTATAGGACTGATACAAGATATACAAGATCATAAGAGAGACAGTAAGAAAGGCAGAAGAGAAACACTGATGGGAGAGCCAAGAGCAAATGGACCTCATAGAAAGAGATGAAAATAGAAAAGCATGTAACAGAGCAGCCACCGGTCAGATCAGAACTGAATCAAAAAGCTATTACCACCTTATTCTTGAGTCTTTGTGCAGCCCACAGTGCAGTAATAATAATAATGAGGAGTCAAACCCAGGATCAAAGCATGAGGGCACATACTGTCCGAGGTTACAATAGAACCTGGTGTTCAGGTGGACCAGTGCTGCGATGGCGACGTCTCAAGCACGGCATGAAGTCATCCCAGATATCACATCTGTAAGGTCTATTTGATTTTTATAGACCAAAAATCACATTCATCTCAGAGGGCTTTACGATCTGCACAACATGTGACACCTTCAATCTTTAGACCCTCGATTCCAGTACGGAAAAATTCCATATAAAAAAAAAAAAAGAAACACTCAGGAAGAGCCACGTAAAGACATTCAATAGATGCCACATGTACAAAACAAGAAGCAGCTGTAGAGGAAATACTGTGTGGAGAATCAGAATGAACATAGAAGAGTTACAATCCTTCACATCTTTCGTAAAATCAAAACACATTGTTTTGATTCTACTTATGCAATAGCCTTTCAATGTATTCTCTCTATGTAATAGATTGTTGGTGGCTGAGTCCGCCAATCCACCGCGGGCTTGAAATTGCACAGCGCATGCATGTAATCCAGAGTAACTGCTCTTAATTGTCATTGATATCAGCCGGATATCTGTTTATCTGTTTGGATATCTCCCCAATCTACTGCTGCGTCAAAGCTGTAATAATGAACCGCTAATGCAAACCCAACACTTCCTCCTGTTGTAAAGCTTTTATTTTGAAGCAGTCACGGGACACGCAGTCGCCACCGAGGTTAGTACATAAAGCGTAACATCGAGTAAACATCTTTGTGTGATCAGTTCGAGAGTTTCAGTGCATAATATCTTTTCTCAGGGGGGTTTGAGGGAGGTTCTTTAAATGTCTAATCACCTTTTTATCAGCTTGTAGTGACACGCAGCCCAATTTAGAAGAGTCACTCAAAGTGTCCCTTTTGAACTACAAAAACAAAACAGTCCACTCACGGTGGCACGGTGGTGATACAGAGTGACGGTCTTTGGCTGAATAAAGACACCGGCTGCACAGAGCACACATCCAAGATTCCATTTTAGCCGCGACCAAATCAACGTTAATTGGCTGATCTAATGTGCCGCTGGTGAGGGCTGTTACTGTAAACGGTGGATCAAACTGAGAAGCCCGCCGACAGCTCTTTAGCTCTTTGCTAATTACAAATAGTGAAGGATAAAGGTGATGATCAGAGCATCAGAACCCCTCCCTAAACAATACATCTCTACTCACTACTAATATTCTTTCTCAGTCCACTGGTGCTTATGAACAATATCAAACAGAACAAGTCATCAAACCTCGGAGCAAACTAAACTAAATCCAGCATGAAAAAACAACAACAACATCGAAGCAACATGGCTGCTGGAAGGATTTTGGTGAAGGATCAGACTGGAAATGTGTTTTGCGGGTTATAAAGATGTCAAACGTTGTAACGCAAGCAGCTACAAGATGCAGGATAAGCCTGGAGCATGTCTCCATGGCCTTGTTCATAATGTGTGCTTTATGCTGGGATGCAGTCAAACAGCACGCCAACTTGCAGGACTCCTGCGGGGATGCCGATGACGTTAATACAGCAACATTGTCGGTCGTAGTGAGAGAGGCTCCCCAGGTAAACAATTCCCCTCCAGAAGTAACAAACACAGACGAGAGGTGTTAACCATCTGACAAATTCACACAGAGGGTCTTTGTCTCGTCATCACCGTCGTTATGTACAGAGAGGCAAGGCAAGAATACTGATATGATTTAATGAGCATGGATGAGGCATCTTTCGCTAAGTGTCGGGCATTAGGGTTTGAGGGACCTCGTTATTGCTAAAAGATGCAGAAATGCTTCACAACAACAGCAGCAGGGACTTTGTGCATCAGGTTTTAAGTATGGCACAAACACGATTCAAAGTGACGTACATTACATAAAGGCATAACTTGCATTAAAAGTTTAAAAGACCATTTGGAGGAAAAATGTCATTAGCATGTCATGACCGGCAGCGCTCTGGATGAGTGAGCGAGCCGCAGCTGTGCAATACAATACAGTGCGTCCAGTGTGGACGGGCTTTTTGGACATGCTAGCGGAGTCGCTATAGGGATGCTAATGTCGGTCCACCACTTTGGTACCAGGCTGAAATATCTCAACAGATATTTGATGGATTACCATGAAATTGTGTAGAAACATTCATGGTCAAACCTGCACAACTAATGACATTACCATCAGCTGCACTCTGCGTTTAGTGCTAATTAGCTGATGCTAGGGTGCTAAACTAAGAAGGTGAACATGGTGAACACTATACCTGCTAAACATCAGACTCTTGTTACAGTAAGGGAACAAGGCTAAATGTGTGACTCCATAACTACACCAACTTTGCAGATTAAGTTTTAAGTCGCATAATAGGCATTGATCTTCTTCTTTGGCAATAGAAATAAAGAAATGTTGCTAAACGTGAGCACGCAGGCACATCAAACCACTCATTTGTTCAGTGCTGTCTTTTTAAAGCGTAGTTGGGATCGTAAACACTCAATGCTGCACGTGTGTGACGTCAGATTGGCCTACATCATGTCCATATTACGAGAGGGTCGTGAGGAGACAATGGTGAATATGCAATGGAAGAGACTCTGCTGTTCAATGGAGCATGAGTCTCATTCATTACAATACACCCTCATAAGAATCTGTGTATGCTTAAGTAAGAAGCTGTGAATGAAAGTGGCAGTATACCGTACCAGCATGTACTGTATACCTGCCGTGTAGCTGGAACAGAGGGTGTAATACACTTTAGGAAAAGAAGAACACCTGAGTGGAGTGTGTTTACAGCATTTCAACTCCTTAGAGAGAAATGTGGGAATAAAACCTCTGCCTTAACTAGAGAATCATCGTCATCCTACGAACAAGTATCTCTATCCAAGCAGGAAATAGTCTCTCAGCGGAGGTCATGCGAATCCTCCGTGAGCAGTTGTCAAATGGTCTGATAAGCGTGAAAGTTAAATCATACATCATGATGCGTCTCCATCACCAGAGCTCGACCTATTTCAACACAGGAGACTCTGAAGCTGTGCCTGTCACTGTATTTTCCCCCAGAGTTTAAAACAATATCGTCTTGGAGAACTTCCTGAGTCAGTGTCACAACATCTCTGCGAGCTCTGCATGTTTAATTTCTGCGAAGGTAACTCATGCAGAGGACTGCCTCCGCACAGGAGACTACCAGCAGCACCCCATGAAGCAGAAATGTAGTTTAAATTAATCTTTAACATTTAAAACTAAAAATAGACATTAGGGGGGGGGAGAGTCACAATTGTAGCTCTTGTGATTAAAACAATTAATAAATGTACCTGTTCTGGAAGGTGTTGAGCCCAGCAGGGACGCACTGGACCCTCCACTGTCCATTCTGGTCGGAGTAAAGGATAAACTTGATGGGCGTCTCCACATTGAGCTCCTTCTCCAGGGTAAACAGATGCTCCTTCCAGGGACATCCACCCTGGGAGAACACCAGCACCTCCCCACTGGGATCGATCTGGATATGAGAAGATTAAAAACTATATATATATATATATATATATATATATATATATATATAGAGTACTAAAGTACAGGATAAAGGACAGTAGAGAGGAAACAGCTGGTTTCTGTCTAATTTAGGATTAAGCAAAGAAAAGAATCAATTGCTTGATCTTTACACCTTTATAATTATATATATATATAAAAAATATAAAGTTTCTCAACATCATTAAACATAATCGTGTATTGTACTGTATGATATGAAAATGAAATGAAAACTTTAGCTGAAGAAGAACATTGGCATTGAAAAACAGGACCAAATATGAATATCAAGCAGCCCCCCCCCCCCTCACCCCCCCATGTCAATCCGCTGCATGCCAGAACAGTGACAGAGAGAAATACACACAAGATACACAAACCTGTCACTGAACAAGAATCACCAGATTGTCATTGTTTACTCAAAGTTACACTTTCTTTATGCACAAATAACATCTTTAATAAGAATAAATCTTTTTTTTAATACAATTTTTTCAACACCAAACTGTACTTTCAATGCCTAAAACTAAAGACTCTTTTCAGGCTTCACACTAAACTGCACCCCCCCCCCCCGATTCAGAGAACCAGAGTAAAGGGATTGTAGTAATCTTCCCCCGTATGATCTATAGCTGATGGATCAACTATTATTCGTTGCTTGGTGCGTTTGGTATTATTCGCTGTATCAAACATTACAATACATTAATATAATGTAACAGATACAGAGAAACCCATTGCTGCTGATGGATCATGCATTCATTAATATCATCCGTTTGATTTTATGTATTAGAAATAGGGTGATAAGAACGATGGACAATCAATCTCCAAAGCTTCAGAAATATCTTTTTTCCGCACCCAAGTGCAATAACGTTCACTACGCACCAACATGGGATTGGGCGTTCTTGTACCTGATGCCTCCCCTTAACAGCTTCCTCCACCACCGCGCGAGCCGGCAGCCAGGAGGACTGGAAGAACTCCAGACGGTCCAGGAAACTCCTCTCCAACCATCTTCATAGCCTTTCTGAAACCCTCCTGGTAAACACACGTGTTCACATACATGCATCAGAAACATATTACAAAGGAAGAAATGGACTTTTTACAACCGACTACATTTTAGATGTCATTTTGATGAAAACAAAAGAAGCTGCTTGTGGTTCAGAATCCGTTTTGTTCGTCAGCTTCCCGTAACGTGCTGGACAAACCCCCGGCCTGACCTCACTGACTCGTAGTCTCATGAGCAGAAACTCAAGAGAGCATGAGAAAGACACGGGAGAAGCCTAATCTTCATGCATTTGATTGTGGCGGCTGAGGTATTTCCTGAATTTTAACGGTCATGGGTGGAGAAGGTGAAAATCCATTAGGTTTTTCAATTACAGCCACTTTTGCGAGTTCACCGGGTCAGTCTACCGTCAAGTTTTCACTTTTCCTGATCCCTTAGAGCTGCCGTGCCTCGCAGCGCGAGTTGGTTGGGGAATTGGGAGAACGTGCCACGAAAAGAATCATAATCATGTGAACTGATATATGAAAAAAAACAAATCTGCCAGTTATTCCACTGAGACGGCCCCGAAGGAAGGAGAAGAAATTGGTCAACATATATGCAAAGCCAGGCTGCAGGACTCATCATGCAGAAAAACAGGTGCCGTTTCCCTGCAGGCATTCCCTTCATGCAAACATTTTAATATTTTTTAACATCAATGTGTCTTGTTGCTCCACAACTCCTTGTTAATGTTTATTCTGATCCGAGTAGAGCAGGAAGAGAAGACGACAGAATGCCTGCATCACAGCGTCTGAAACTCGTCTGTCTGGGAGTGTTATGTTGTGTGTTCTTCCTTCAACAGATGTAGTTATTTACACACAGTAATACCCCGTGTTCACGAGTCATACTGTAGAAATCCTGGCATTTAAAAACACACGTAATGTGTGACCGTTAGGTAAAGATATATATAATAAAAGCGCTGCATCAGACCGGTCTGCGTGCTAAGTGCGAGTATACATTCCCACTCATGCGATCCCTCACCTCAGTGTCTTGACTCTTGCTGTTCCAGCGTGGGTTCAGGTGGCCGACGCGCGCGCTCAGTGCGCTGGAGACGGCGTAGCGAGCCTCCCCGTCACACTGTGAAATGCCATTGTCTACAGCATCCACCTCCTCCACAAAGTTCTCATACAGCTGCAGAGAAAGGAAAGAGACGCTTGGAGAGGTTAGGAACCTGTAATGACATGGGAATCGGCTGTTTTATGTTTATGCTAATTTAGAAAAAGGAAGTGAATCCCTTTTTCAAGCCAGGGCAGTTAAGAAAGACCGGACTTTCAGCAGAGAGCAATGTACGGGGTTTACATGCTTCTGATTGAAATGCATTTGTTCACAGTGTGTGGGCAGTTACTGAGGGCTACAGTGCACGGCGAAGTCATAAAACCAAAATGAAGAGCCAAATTGCTGCCATTTTGGAGTTCATATAAATATACATATTGAAAGTCAAATCCTCAGAACACCGGAAAGTCATTCACCAAACTGTTGACATTTCACACTAGTGGCTTAAAAGTGGAACCAAGTTTTGGGGGAAAAGATGGAGATTCAGTTTGTGTGAACTGGCTGAGGATGAGAGAAGCTACATCCTAAAAATAAATACAGCCCCAGCTGTGAGTAAAAGGATTATTTGGGGCTTAAATCAGACTGACGCATCAAAAGGCCAATAATAATACAAGTTAATAGTGCTAATATTTATGGTTGACCTAAGATTTGGCTGGCATAATGTGCCTGGCCATCAAAATATTCTGTGTGCTGAGCTCCTGCTGGCCCCGCCGTCTAAAATGCATAAAATGTAACTGCAGAGTCCGTGGTTTGAATCTTGCAGAGATACTTTGCTGCATCCCCCGTCTGTTTCTCTTTATTTAGAATCACCCTCTACTGCCAGCTGTAGGATTAAAGGCAAAACTTAAAACATGTTCTCCACAGTTACTACATGGACCACATGCACAGAGATACTTAGAGCTAGCTTTTCCTTTTCACATCCTAATCTGTTCCGTCTTCTAACTTCATGATGAAATACTTACAGTATTTAGGCTCAATTCATCCGCCGAGGAAATATTTTTGATATGAATGAGGCGGGACGGGGAAACATCTGTTTCCAACACAGTGTTTGTGCTGGGAATAAAACACAATGGCTGCTAATCAACTGCCTGCTATAAATCCGTCATCTTCCTCCTCTCACCTTGTCAAAGAGCATCTCCAGCTGCCTGTCGCCCTCCTTCAGCTGCGTCAGCTGGGTCAGCAGCGGACGACCAAAGTGTAGGTAGATCAGGCCTGCTGAGCTGAGCTTGGTCACCCATGGCTTCTCTGGGCACAGGCTGTGGAAGCTATCTGCAAAGGTCCTGAAGAGAGGAGAGACATTATGTGAACAGACTGCAGCACAAATAGTTCAATATTCTATTCTCAGTAGGTAAAGAACACAACTGTAGCTTGTACAGTATGCAAACAGATGCATCAGCCTGTACTTTATGTAATCGGTCAACATTAGGATCCCCATTACTTACAGCAGCGACACTTCCTGGGGTCCACAAAACAGACTTACATAATGACCATGTAAGCACATAAGTGGTTTATCAGAATTAACCTACATAACAATTATTTTCATTATCAATTAATTGAGTGATTCTTTTTTCCAAAGGATCCATTAATTGTTTAGTTTATATAACATCCCCTGTTTTAGATCATAGTAAACTGAATGCCTTTGGGTTATTGACTGTTGCAAAAAGCAAAGCAGGAAATTGAAACTGATGAATATTTGTGATTATCTTTTACACGTTTTATAAACCCAAGGATTAATTAATAATGGAAATAATGGGAAACCTATTCCCTTTGCTTATTGAAAAAAATCTAATTAAATAAAATGATGAGCTGCAGTGATCAACTTTTCTTCTGACATGTGTTCTAGCAGTACTCTTGTATTTCAGCCACGTCTCTAACATTTAAAGAAAATAAACAGCGTTGTCTGTAGTCAGATGGGATCCACACTAACGCCAAGGCTTTGGAGATTAAACATTGCTGTTCTGCTCATAAACAGACCTCTTCAATAAAATGTCTGACTCCAGATTCATGCTGCACATTATGGGATGTATATCAAACACCAATTAAAGGCACTTCTATATCCACATCCATAAATAGTCCCCTCAGCTTCAGAGAGAGTTTGCATTGACCCGAGATAGCGAAAGCATGCTCGGGCGTGTTTGTAAGCGTGAGCGCACATGAATAAAAGCCGCCTGAGGTCTCCTCTCAGCCACATGCTGAGATGGGTGGGCTCCAGCACCCAGCCACTGTAGGTCATTTAATTTAGGCTTAATTAGGATGCTCGGGCAGCGGCACAGCGGAAAACAGACCTTAAAATGAATGAGTGACATGCTCGGGAAGCAGAGGGTAATCACAGCCATTAAAAGGACTAATGGGCCAAGCCGAGGCATTTCTATGCTGATTATCAGGAGGCTGGAGTACATGAGGCAGAGGAAAATGACGAAAATGGCTGAAAAGGATTCCAAGCATACCAAAGAGAAAACGTCAAACTGTGTGTGTGTGTGTGTGTGTGTGTGTGTGTGTGTGTGTGTGTGTGTGTGTGTGTGTGTGTGTGTGTGTGTCAAACATGGCAAACTAGCATTTACCATACAGAAGTAAACCAAGATGAGAGAAGTAGAATATAGAACCAAGAGTTGGAACTTTTTGACAAGAGTTAAGCATTACTAAGCATTGTGTAAACAAACTGAACATAATGTCTTACGATTCCCCGACTGCACCAGCTGCACCACTCCCTTATGCTAATCTCCATCACTATCATTAGACAGATCGGCTTTATACCATTTACTGTGTATAAAATGATGCTTCATGACTTTCACCAGAAACTCAATGACGCAAGATAATCGATGCACTTTATGAAAAGATTATTAGCGGCCAGTAATTTCACTCTGAGCCCAGCCGGCCCCTAAAGGTGATGGAAACGTGTGTTGCAGAGAGACACGGTTTTAAAGCACAGTGTGGGCCTTTATGAGCTTCGTCAGTCGGCTTTTCCAAATGTCACAACAAAAAATAGGCTCTTCAAATTTAATTCATGGCTCCTGTCATGATGACCTTAGCTGGTTTGTATAGCGTTCATTTGAGCCACCGTCTGCTTCTCTGACTACTGGGGATTTCCCTTTTGTTGTAAACAAACCGTTCTTGACCCTTTGTACTGTATCCTGCCAATTACTGACTCATCTCCAAACTATCTATTTCCCCCTGTGCTTAAGGCAGAAATGTTTCCAACTAAAAAAAATGTATTATGTCGTTAAGAAATGGAGAAACTCCAATGTGATTACTCAAGGTCTTCCTTTGAGAGGCAGATGTCGGGGAATGTTCCATTTTAATTCATTTAAAATCTCACTTGACCTTCAGCACTGTAGAGAAGACTAAATCCTTTTATAGGAGCGCTTCAGAAACTGTAAAGGTCTCTGGCTCGTGGCTTGTTTTACCCGTACCTTTCTTGGGAAATGATTTTAGTAAGATTGGAGAACAATTTAATATTCAATTAACAGTAACTAATAAATAAGATCAGGGATGAAACATTTCGTATCCAATCTTGAGAAGAATTCTCGACGCCTGTATTCATGCGTGTACGCAAGACGAACATTATTGTTACAATGATACGTAGCGTATGCGTTGAACAGAAAGCTTTAATGTTAAATGAATTGAATGAACTGTGGCCACGTTATCATGCATTATTGATTTTTGCTGTAACCACTCAAATAACAAGGTGGAAATTATTTGTAATGAGAGTCTATATAATGCCTGTTCCAACATTTGGATGAAAGACGAAGCAAAGATCCTTTCTTAATTGTCCTCGACTCCGTCTTTAACAGGAATAGTTCAACATTTTGGGAAATACCCTTATTCACTTAGATGAGGACATTGATATCGCACTCTTATGTGTCGGTTTAATATCCCGCGGGAGCCGGCAGCTGGTTAGCTTAGCTTAGCATACAGACCGGAGCAGCCAGCCTGGTTCCCTGTTCCCTGTTTTACGTTGGTTATGTACAGGACTGGGTGCAGTGGCTTCATTGGAGTCTCAGCTGTGAGTCAGCTCACAGTGACAAGACTGCTCTGCTGCATCAGCTCTACCCCCCCCCCCCTTTTTTGTCCATTTCTGGATTAGCTGGGAGTTAGGAGTGTCCACACTGCCTAGATGGCAACGGCCGGATCCACCCACTTTGAGCTTTGCAACGGCTCTTCAGACCACAGGGGATGTCATGAAGAATACAGTCCATATTTTATACAGTCTATGGTCCGGCCAATTATTAATGGCAAATTTGAGTTTTAACACAGATTAAAACATGTTAATGATTTTGTTACTTTTGGACAGAGGTTTCCAGTCTGTATACGCTGAACTAAGATAACCTGCTGCTTCATATTAAACATATTACAAAACTTCATGTAAGTGGTATCAATCTTCTCATCTAACTAATGGTAAATGTAATGGCACCATTTACCGTGGCGATTTCCAATCTTTACGATCACTCAAAGCACTTTACAACACATGTCATTCACCCATTCACACACACTCATACAGAGTCATACAGAGGCTACCATACAAGGTGCACATCAGCTCCATTAACCATTCACTCACACACCGTTGGCCATCGGGAGCAATATGGGGTTCAGTATCTTGCCCAAGGACACTTCGACATGCTGACTGCAGAGGCTGGGGATCGAACGACCAACCTTCCGACCGGTGGACGACCACTCCACCTCCTGAGCAGCCCAGACTCTCGACAAGAAAGCAAATAAGTGTATTTCCCAAAACATAATGGTCTAATTTCAGGCTCTTACCATTCTTACTGTGTTGTATTGATATTGCTGTCAACCTCATCTGTGCACTGTAACTGTTCTTATATTGAAATGAGGACTCGTAATTGTTTTCATCATCTCCCTCTCCAACTTCCTCCAGCAGCCCAGCCCACTTACTTTAATCCTTGCCATCACAACCATCTTTCCTCCATGTGCGTGTGTGATTGACAGCCACATTCTCCTGCGGCCCCTGACAGCGTAGCGGCAGCCTCTGTGCCTCGTGAAACAGCAGCAGGGGGGCGTTCAATTGAAAGAGCGCTAATTATCACTAACCACCTGCCAGGAAGAGTCCTGGCATATCTTTATCACCGTGGTCATAAAAGCTATCTCTGATTATCATCAGGACGTTAAGCTGACAAGACATCTGGAATATTCTGATTACTCAACGTGATGAGACCTCAAGTGAATGCAATCATTCGGAAAGAACTTCGGCAGGAAATTTAGCAGAGCGTGTTACATTACGATCGACGCAATTAGGCAACTTTAAGGATGTCAGAAGAGAAGCCACGGAGAAGTATAGTGTCTCCTCCTTGGAACCCGGATAAAGAGGATGTGATTCATTACACTTTGTTTTCTGGACATCAAAAATGAGTAACAAGTCTGAAATGCAGTTTGATTTTCCTGTCTTGAGTTCAGGAATCCATGACGGGGGCAATTAAGAGGATTAGAACTTAACGCCAGGCCTAGAGAGGCTAATGCATCAATATCTCTTGAACACAGGCATCACCACATTGACTCTCTGGATACCGTCTACCACGGGGCACTGAGATTCATAACAAACCTCAAAACCCTGACGCACCACTGCACCCGATATGCTCGTGTTGGATGGTCTAAAAAGAGATTTTTAATCTCAAGAATAAAGGTTAATAAATAAACGTATAGGTTAATAGATGATGACATGTCTTAGTCCCTGTGAAAACAATACAAAATACACCCTGCCCGATACTGATTTTAATATTAGTTTTAAAAATCTGTTAAAGATATATCGGCTCGTATGTGTAAACACATTGTATAAACTTGTATTTTTAAATGTGATCAAGATATGAACATTTTGCAGTTGAATGTCTGAGCTCTCTGGTGGACGAACTATGCAACGTTATGTTATGGTTTTAAATGTCTACGGCAATCGTTTTACTTATCCACCTTCATATATACGTCTGTTATAGTGCTGCAACAAAAGATCGTATTCATTGACGATTCATCTGCAGTTTATGTTGATCAAGTTTCTTGTTTGGTCTAAAACAAATGTCGGAAGACAGAGTAAAAACTCCATTTTAAATGTCCCGGTGTCTAATGACACGTCTGTTAAATTGATCAGATAAACAGTCCAAACCCCAAAGATATTCAGTTTACATTGAAATAAAACAAAGAAAAGCAGCAAACCCTCACATTTACAAATTCATTTTTGAAAATCTACTTAAAACTATCAATTAATTATCAAAATAGTTGGTTGCCACTTCATTGTTTTCTATGCTCCACTAACTGATTACATGATTCATTGTTTCAGCTCCTGCTGATGCAGACCCAGGTGCAATTCATTAGATTATTATTATTATGGTGGCTGGCACAATGACATGGCTTACTGGTGCATTTAAATGGAACAAGACATTGTTAATAATATTAGTTACCCCTGTGCTTTGCAGCTATGACGTGTCAAAATGGCCGACGTAAAAGAGGCATATTCTGGAGTTTTTTACTACAAAAAGACATAGTGTGCATTTCTTTTACCTTCAAATAAATGTTGAGTGAAAAATAAACATGTTAAGCACGCCTTACTCTAACATTGATTCATAGATATATTTCAATATTTGTTTATGTGAAGAATTTAACATGCAAGTTCTTTGGCTGTCCACCACACTGGACTACAAGTTTCAGCAGGCATTAAAACATTTCACTGACTTACTCTGTGAGAAATCAAACTTAGTAATCAATCTTTTTAAATTTAAATTAATTTAGTATTGATTTAAGCAAAACACTGTCATGATTCACCATATTAAAATAATCCCACAATATGATTACCATGACAGGTGAGGGACAATAAATGAAATACATTGTCATATATTCCCCAGTCTTGGTCTATTTATTCCAAAGATCTATTGACATGAAAAACTTCATAAACTTAATGTCTTTGCAGAAGTTTACTGCCAAAGTTGTACCTCTGATGATGGTCATAGCGATGCCTCTTTGGGTCAAACTCTCCTCCCACGTCTACAACGATGTCACACTCCGCCAGCTGTTTCGGGTCCCTGGTCCGAACGATCTCGGCATCCTGTGCAATAAATAGAACGTTTTTAAGATCATGCAATCATTTCTCGGGAAAGAAATCATATCTGGATGTTATGTACAGGCCTCATTGAAGTATTATAAAGCTTTTCAATCCATGAGCCAAATGCATTTAAATTACTTCTACCAAACCCGTGAATTATTACAAGAGTGTGACCCTAATTGAAATGGCCGAAAGAGACAAAGACAGATCAGCAGTCATTGTATCAGCATACAAAATATCTTCATCATTATATACAATGATATATCCTGTAACAAAGGATTTGATCAGCCTATTGTGGTGTTTTGAGTTTGGTGGTGGGGCTGCAACTGTGTTTACATTTGGGACAGGGATTGTGCCATAGATAGGGAAATCTGACTCGTGCTAAATGGGTTTATTTCCTAACTGTTGTATCATGTTTGACTTATTATTACAACATTAGGGCATGTTCACATAATAAGTTATTTTAAAAGTCAATGTGGGAACATGTTTATAGTGGTTGTAAATGTTGCCTACCCTTTGCTGTGGGGTTCTCCTAAAACTGTATGATTGTACTACAATTATTATAATTATGGGAGCTCCATCTATCTGTACAGCAGCTCCCCCATTGGGTGTGTTATAAAATGACATGGGACGTGTAGCAGATACATACAATAAAAACTTCTCCAAAAATCCGCCAATGCAGACAGAAGAAACACCTCTTAAGAGTGGCTTCATCAACGTGGTTTACATTAAAGTATCTTTAGCATCGACACATCCTGCACTTAAACAACAACAGTTAGAGGAACAATACAGGCACCTATCATCTTCTCTATAATCCACTATCGCAGCAGCCTACCTTGTACTCAGGTAGTTGACGGAGGAAGAAACAGGCGAGGACTTCATCGCAGTGAAAGGTCCCGTTGTGAGTTCCGATCTTAATAGCGGGCATGTTTTCAGTGCGGAGTCTCTTCGGTTTACTTGACATGTATCGTGGTGCTATAACGTCCACAGAGAGTAAACAACGGCAGCTAGCTCGTGAATGTAACACTCGTAAAACACTCGCTGGTTTGGTTAAGTTTATTTGAGACGTGATTATTGTTAAATTTAGTGCTATTGTGCGTACAAGCCACATTCAAACACTGCACACGAGACGCGCTGGTGACGGACAGATTTGGCAGCCGGACCGGATGTGGTGCTCCTGGTTTGTGCCCGGGAAATAGTTTCTTTTTACTATAGACTGTGTTGTTTTTACATATTTCTAAATAAGTACCCATGAATTTAAGTGAGCTGGAGCACGAAATGTTATATATAAATTATATTTTATGCTAAGTGGAATAATTCACTCGTTCATCAGTGTGACAGTGCTGACAGCAGAGGGCGCTGAAGGCAGTGAAACAAACTCAAACTCTCTTTCATGGAGAGTTGTGGCTGTTACATACTGTATCATTTATTTAGCAAGACCTTTGCAGATTTGTAATTTATCATACCTTTAAAGACTTTACATTATTATGGGGAAATGTGGTGTTTGGCTTCTTTAGAAAATCAAATATTTATTATAATAAACGTGATAATGATGTTGGCAAATTGTTTTATTCATACATTTAAGTTTAACAATTAAAAAAACTTATTTTGTTGTTTTCCTGAATGATGTCTAGACATATGTGAAACTCCTTTGTAATTCGACTAACAAAAAGTCTATCAAAACACTTAATATCTGTATGTTTTATAATATTGTGTCTAGTGTGATTTACCCCTGGCTCTTTGATTATTGTTGTATTTGTATATTACCCCTTGTATACTGAATCTGTATAATGTTATTTTGTTTAGTATGTCTAGTGTACACAACTATGGACACCTTTAAAATGAATTAATAGCCTGTATAGATATCACTACAAAACCAAACGAAATTAAGTCTTGATATATTTTCTAGCGTTACATATCATTAAACTAATAGATAAAGTGGTCTGTGCTTGAATCCTTAATAATAAATTATCTATTAGTAGGCTGCATTAGCCTACCAACCAAGCAAATTGGGCAACCGTCTCATACCCTCAAATTCACTGTTGCAATTAGTTTGTTTTATTAACTACACATTTGTTTGATAAAACAGAATATAAACTGTGATTATAAAGGTATACAGGCAGGGAATGCTCTTTTTAGCTCATCTAGAGGGCATGTGTCAAAGTTTTAAAACCTTTATTATTATTGTGCTTATGTGGTTGCTAAAAAGTGTGCATTTAATTAAAGTAGCTCAAGTGATTATAGGTAAATTAATGCAAATACAGGAAAATACAGCTGCAACGTTGGAGTTGGGTTGGGATCCTTATGGAGGGTCCGACTCAGCGCCCACCCCCAACTCTCGTTCTCGCGGTATTACCTTCAAGGTTTATTGACAAGGTAATTAGCCAGATGGGACCCCTGTAGTAGTCAGCCTGAAGAGGGGCACCAAGCTTTCAGGGTTTTCTCGTGTGGACAACTGACCGACCAGTGGCGACTGAACATCCCGGTGCGTCGTTGGATTCAACAACAGCGAGCCTGCTAAAGGTAGGTTTATTTTATATTACAATAATCATTGCGGAATCTGTTTCCTGCAGATCAGGATTTATCTCTGCGATGCTGGGAAATCTGTTCAAAGTGAATTCACCAGTGTGATATTGTGTGCACATATTGCACCAACAATAATGCACAGGCAGATACTGTGAGTTTTAGTGGTGCAATTCCTATCTTTCGGGACAATGGAGAGTCTTTCAAGGCCACGCGATTTAAATCAGTAAATCTAGTCGTAGTAAATTTGGTGCGATGTAGGTAAATTAACAACAACCAGGTGGCGCTGTAGGTCAATCAACCTGCTGAACTGCTCAGTCTTGGTCGCATATCACCAGCTCACCTGAGGGCTCCACAGGCCACCGACTCCTTCAAGAAGGAACTACAAACCTTTCTTTTCACTTTCCGTAAAATCTTATGTCTGTTGTTGTTGTTGTTGTTGTTGTTGTTGTTGTTGTTGTCCTGCATTTTAGCGCCTTGAGATTGCTTTTAGCTTTGCAAGGCGCTTTACAAATAAAATGTATTATTATTATTATTATTATTATTATTATTATTATTATTATTATTATTACCAGGCACATTGACACTTCTTTATTTCAGCTTAATTAAATCGATAAACATTGATTTGAGGGGGTTTTCCTGAGAGGGTGAGGTTGTAGGTTTTCTCTTGAGAAAGACTGTCCATCTATATATATGTCTGCAGTTTACTGCAGAAGTTAGTCTTATAGGCTATTAAGAATTAAAAGCTAACATTTCCTCATAGATAGAGTTGTTATAGAATCAATGTTTAAATCATCTGTCAAGATAATTTCACTTTTTAGCTGAGAATGTTCTAAAACGGTTCATTTAGGGCAGGAAAAAAAACACAGTTTGTTTTAATTTTCAGAATAATTAGATTTTAAATTTTAAAAAAATCTAAAACTAACTAATTTATTCCAACGTCCCACCATTTTCAACATCTCAATATTACCATTCATAGTCACTGGTTAAATTAGTAAATATTTCAGGTCCTTTTTGCATTTGCCATTTGGCCTTATAGCCCTGATCAGCACCATGGACAGCGCACTGCACTGAAACAACGAGCTGGATTGGCCTGGTGCACTCTGGATGATTCTTTGATGTTGACTTGTTTTTGAAGCAACAATAGTCTTTTTCAACTGTGCCATCACTTCCATCACAGTTTTGTAACAAATGATAATTAGCCTCTTTACTGCAACTGAATTAATGACTCTTATTACAAGTAATATGTGATCCAGTCAAGTGGGTAATTTGCATAACACTGTATAATTGGTGAGTAGTATTCTTCCAGAATACGAATTTAAGAGACAATGCCACTACCTCTTATTATTCTGAATATATTAGACTAATGAGGAAAAGATCACCTCATCTTTAAAGAGTGACGTGTGTTGACAAACCATTGCTGGACATCTACAGCTATCTAATAGACATGTGCAAAAACAGAAGAAGAAAATTCGGGGACAGACTTGGAATTCAAGATCAAGCAAAGATAAATGTGAGGGGTCACAAGAAAAGAAACATTGACCCAGGACCATAATTGAATGGTATGGAGTACAAACTACATATACAATAGAATCATAACAACAATGGCACTCTGTAGGAATGAAGTGCGTCATAATTACCTTTTAAACTTATCTGACTGATGACAACATTCATTTAATCTTAGATGTATTGTTTCTGTAGTTATTTTTTCTTGTAAAATATAGTTATCCCTCAGGAAAAATTACTGCTCATGAGAATCTGGAGTTATCCAGTTTCTTTTGGTTTTGCCTCAGGCGTACTATAGCTGCTCCTTTTTTCCCAAAATTTGAATAAGTCATGGTCACAGAGAAACTACAATAAACAAGTCTAAAGATAATGTTTATCAGCCAGCCTCTTTCATCGCTGACCAGCCTGCACTGTACCAGACAGCCTGCCTGCCCCCCCATTGGCTCGCCCCAAACCACGAGATACAGTTGTGGGTGATGACCGAGAAAACGTCACACTGCCTGTGATTTTTCCTGCTGCTTCCAGTTTTACACGCAGCGATTTATGGGAAATTAATCTACCCTGGCTTTCCTTAAAAGGAAGAGCAAAGCTCTCTATAGCTCTTTGCTATAGGACAAATGTACGTCACATCCCCCTGAGTTATTATACTGCAGTGACGCTTTGAGAGGCAGAAAGAATGTTGTTGTGGATGTCAAATAGTAAACTAGAAAATAAAAAAATATGTCAATTATGTTTTGTTTTTTGCAAAATATGTTGACTTAACATTTCAAGTTTTAACAAGCTTTCAAATCATGTGTTTTACATGGGAAACCCCCCCTCATCCTCTCTCCCCTCCCCCAACTCCCAGATCCTCTAGATGAAATATAATTTCTAAAAACAATAAATTGCACACAGCTCGATCGAAGAGAGACAGACGGACAGGACGGGGACGACAACAGTAATTACAAGGTTGAATCAATAAGGAAAACCGACAAACAAACATATTCAACATTGTTCACCAAATATACCTATAGGAGAACTCTAATCCTACATTGAGCCATTCCAGAATCAAGTCAAGAGGTATCCAAGTGTGTTACACTGGTTATATTATCAAAGTAAATCAGAAAAGACAGCCAGACTTTCTTGAACTTATCCGTATTACCCCTTAAGGGGAATTTTATCTTCTCCAATTTAAGATGAAACATTATATCTCTGAAACATCTGACATGGGATGGAGGCTTTGAGCTCTTCCAGACAATTATGCTTTTCATAACAAAGTCTCTAAAGTAAAAGAAATAATATATATATATATATATATATATCATTTATCATATATATGTACTGTATATAAATATATATATATATATATATATATATATATATATATATATATATATATATATATATATATATATATATATATATATATATATCGACATAGGGTGATGTAAATGTATATTCTTTCAAATCACATTTACATTAAGTCATTAATCATTTATGACCATAAAATTAACAAATCATCACTTAACATTTACTTCAATTGCCATATCTGTTTCGTGCTTCTGCTTTCTTGTCCCGCACCCTGAGAGAATTAATATTAATATGCATTATTCCCCACAACAGATCTAATGACATACAAACTGATCTCCCTACAGCCAAACGACAGGACCCACAAAACAACAGCCTAAAAACATCTTCCACGTAATTATTAACACTTCCCCTGTAACAGCTGGAGTTCCTCTACACTCAAGGGCATTTGGGAAGTGTAGTTAATCCAATGATAATTTTGAGCATGGTTTACACATATTATCGCTTTAATTGGTATGTGTGCTGTGCAATTATACTGTCACCAATTACATTGTTATAGTTTACTAGCCTGTCTTAGCATTTGGTTCCCTCTAATAGATGCCCTTTATCAACGCATGCAAGTGAAGCCATCAAGACGAACTCTAATGGATCTTCCATTGCCATAATGAATTAATCATATGTTGTTAAGTAGAGTGGTGCAGGATGATGCTGAGCTATGCTGTATAGTAGTAGATGTATAGCGGAAAAGAAATGGGAGCTTTGAACATAAGGAAGGGACAATAGGCGATGTAGCCAATAAAGGTGTGTGTTTGTGTGTGAGTGCGTCCACATGTGGGTCCTTCCATTAGAATGCAGAGTGCGTCCTCCAGTGTGAGTCACCCCCTCCCGAAAACCCCGCCCCTTCCCCCTCCCCACCCATCCACCCACCTCACACCACCACCAGCATCTAACTGCAGTCACCGCCTAATATTACGCTTCTGACTTCACACCGGCCAACTGAGGATCCTGTTTCTATGGCAACACGCTCCAGACTCCTCCTCTGGCTCATCCCCACCTCCCCTCCCACCCCTGCTTCCCGGTACAAACCATGTGACTTTCAGGAAGGCTTCTCCAACCTCCCCTTTATTGTTTTTAACCCTCTCCTGACCGGACCGCTGCCAGAGGCTCTCCACAGCAGGCTGCCTGGCTGGCTGCTCGCCTCGCAGAGGTTTCAAAGGGAAATCAGACGCATCGCTAATCTCCCTGGAAGATCAAAGCAGTGCTTGATCTAAATGTTGGATTTGCATATTTTAGAGCATGCTGGAATGAGTCAATATGGTTCTCCAGTTGTCTGGGACACATCTTGTCAGCAAGAGAGTGGAAAGCGGCAATAGTCAATATTTTCGTACCAACGATGGATCACATGACATACTTGTAAGTGAAAGGGTTTTGCTTGTAGGGATACACTCACAACTCTGAAGTTCCCCTCAGCGCTACTGAGTTATATATATATTATATATCTACTTTCACTCTCACCGCTCTCATCAACGTCATTTTCAACAGGAAGCTGATTTAGGCACAAAAGCTCAAAAACTCCACTGTACTCAGCATCAAACAGCAGGACAGACACCGTTAGTGACTAGCTGAAAGCATTTAGCAGCTAAAGAGTCAGATATTTCCCTCAGGAGTTGGTGGAGACCAAAACAGAGCTAAAATGAGAGTGAATATTTGCCTTGGTTTGACAGGTGGCCAGAGTTACCCCTCAAATCGAATGCTCATTTTATTCCATGTTTGCTGGATGTGGATGCTGATGTTCACCATATAAACTTGAAAGCTGATAATATATCAGTGTTGTTTTTTAATTGTAAATTGTGAATGTGTACATATAGTTTAAGACTAACGATTCACAAATTTGTTTACCTCTTATCCAACTAAATCTTCGGTCAGTTTTCTATCATGACGTCTTCGTTCCGCTCCGCTGAACATAGTGCTGTAATGCAGGCATCAAACATCCTTTATAGAGTTTTGTAACGGAAAGACGTCCGACGGTGACCTCACCTGAATATTGCCTCATTGGCTCAACTGTTTCCTCAAAATCCCGTTGGGAGATATGTTGATCGTGTTTATGTGCGCACCCTGAACACGCGATTGGTTGAACTTTATGAATGAAAATCCTTCTTCCTGGGCTGCAGACAGGAGGTGAGATCATCATGTTGAGATGGAGATTCCCCCACCTACCAAACCCCTTTACCCGCCCACCAATGCTGGTTGGCGCCAATCTTAATGAATCCCATCAGTGGGCAAAACATAAAGTAGTGGCAGCCTGATTGATGAAAGTACTGTCCAATATCAGCTTCCCAAAACAGACAGGAAGAAATTATGCAGACGTACATAAGCACACTCAAATATAGACACACAGTATGCTGCCTTCTTTCATCAGAAATCTGAAAGAATGTCTCCAGTATTCTGCTTTTGGTTTTCAGTCAATATGATGTTGGAACAGATTGCCAATTATCTTAGCTTCTTTTGTTCACGATCCCTTCAGGAACAGAGTTGAGTGGATTTGATGATTTGCCACCTATTCAGTCGTGTGTGAGTGAAAGTGACAATGAGTAACACAAGGGGCTCTCGATGAGGATCCATAAATAGGCTCTCCAAAGAGCCAGAATCTGCCCTCCCCCTCGTTCCCTACACCCAATCACACACACACACACACACCTCTACCTTCCCCCTTAACCGGACTGAGACAATCTGCGACCATTTGGCACAACAGACTATACGCTCACAGTCAAAGGCTTGTGTACACACACGCATGGCATTCCTCTTGACATCCTTCAGTGCAGGCTTTTGTTAATTCCCTCCTACAGATTATGAGACATGTTGCCAAACAATGCAGTACTTTACATCAGCCATTCGGTTGGATACTATGTGTTGAACAGTCATTCCTTCAGTAGTTACATTAAAGCTTTTTAGTTGTAATTGTGCACATTTCCTCTTGAAATACAAGATGGTCTTTGCATATAGGTAACGTGACGAGAGAATGCACATTCGGATCCACTGTGCAATCTTTGAAAATGAACGGTCCCACTGAATAGATGTTTTTTTAAAAGCTGTCACTTTGTAGATTTGAGGTTTTTATCAGATAAGGAGTGATACCCTGCGGCGATCATTCTGTGCTTCTTTCTGTTGGAGTAACCACAACAGAAGCAGAAGCTGTGCTGGTGGACATCAGAGGCAGCAGCACAGACCCTCAGAGGACTGAACATCCCTGACGAGGAGCCATCCTGCAACTACAAGCAGCGATAAATAAATCATGAAGAAAGTTTTAAGAAAAAGATAGAAATAGAACAGAGGATATGCTGCTCCATCAGACCGCCTTAAGACAGAATTCTAGATATGGGTGACATAAAATAGCAAGAATGATTAAAGCCGCTGATTTTTTGGCCACTTTTTCTATTTCATGTGATATTAAAACCAACGTTAAACATTCATAAACCACGTTTTTGCAGAGGGTTCCCTGAATATTAATTTGGGAACTTGAAGATAATGTTTCATTAGATTGTGAAATTTAAATATAAGCATCCAGTCCGCTGTCAAATTCTTTTTTTTAAATGCAGCAATTCTTTTGACTGCGTCCCACTGAGATGGTTGTTGAAAAAAAAGTAATTAAACATTTAATTACATGCATAAAACAGGCTTATTATTATTTTACTGTTGCTCTATTTTTCCTCCTTGTTGGGTATGAAATTGTAGAGTTACCTTTTGTAATGGTCACCCCCCCCACAAACGGAAGCAATCAATTTTTCCAAACTGTAAATTCACAAGAGGTATCAAACTCAGCCAGTGTAATGATCTTTTCATCCGGATTTTATAAAGCCCTGCAGAGAAGGAAAAACAGGAAAAGGCTTTTAATACTTGTATTATGCAGGTTTGTCAGTCTCAGATGGTTGGTCTGTGCACTAGTTCGGGTTTCCCCCACTGTCTGCGAGCAGCGCGATGAGGTCATCGTTAGGGGTTTAAACCCCAACGCGAGCTTAATCTGGGAGATAAGGGCTGGATTTGGATTTAGCACTCAAAAGGGGTCATGTCGCTACAACCATCTAGATTGTCACAGTAAATACACAGCTCAGACATGGGATCCCCAGCTGTTCCACAAACTCACATCTTCCTCTTTGTCAGCCAAATAGTTTGACTGTTGGAAGATTCTCCGGTGTTTACAGGGATTTCATGATCTCCCAGTTGGCCTGCGGAGTTACACTGGCATTCATTCAAAAATGATTCCCCTGACTTATTGTGTGAGCTGTGTGATTGGTGAGGGAGTGAGTCACATTTTTATTAAAGTTTATAATGGTTTAGTTGTCCATTTTGTGAAATAGATCAACAAAACTCCATATATTAAAAACATTGGAATGGTTGTTCAGTTTTGATGTGTTTAATTAGTATTTCTTCTAATTGTCTCCATTATTACACGGTACAGTTTTCGTGTCCTTGTTGTGGTTATAGAGGTCGAGGAAAGAAAGAAAAGAATGGGATTTCTTTATTTTGGGACTTTTTGCAGGCGAGTTTGGTTTGAAATATATTTGCAGCATTCTGAATCTGGTTTATATGACAGTGTGGTGTCTTGTATATCCTGTGTGTGCATAGTTTTATGCCTGACACAATAATACAAACGTAATTCATTCATGTGTGATGGCAGGAATGCCAGGCCTTGGAAATAACACCTAGGATAGTATTTGAACAGGAACCCTTGAAGATGAGGACCTGGGGGTATTTTCAAACACACAATGAGTTTTATGATGAAAGATGACAGTTGTTTGAAATGAGTGTGATATTTTATTTCATTCAGGTTAATTAAAGTCGCTGAGGGAAACAAATCACGCCTGGGGAAAGTCCCATTTAGGTCCTGTGCTGTCCCACTCTCCCTATCTCAGAGAAATGGGTCAGTAGAGATTGGAGGGGATAATAATAAAAACCTGCCGTCCTTCCTTCATGTCCCCTCTGTGGCAGACGGCGTGGTGCTCACAGATTATACACCAATTACACTCATACAGACTGCGTTAATAGGGTTTGAAGGGATTTACATGGTGCTGTCCAGTCAAATGCTGCATGCTTTGGGGATGACATCATTTTGATCACCTCACACACCGGCTGACCCCCTACCTCCCTGCCTCCCTGCCTAAGAGTAGCCTCACTCGCTCATAAGCGTCTTTACCTGCGGTTGTCCCGTGTCTCACCGGACTGAGCCCGTCACAGCACATTTGCGCTCTGATAGGAGGACAAGGACACTGCATCCCTCCCATCCTCCTCTCCTCCACAGTCGTGTTTACTCTAGATGAGATAGGCCGTATAAATTCCTCGAGTGTGCGCAGATCGCATCCAAAGAGAAGACTGGAAAAGAAGAAGGAGGAGGTGGAGGAGCAGGAAAACAAGCGAACCTAAGGGAGCCGAGCTGTATCTGTGTTTACTGCTCACTGGAATAAACGCAGGAGAAGACGCAGGCTTCTGGTCAGCCAGGGCGGAGAAACATCGGTGGATGCAGAGAGAAGGAGGAGGAGTGAGCGCGGATGCTGACAAAAAAAAAACAGAAAGAGAGAATTATAAGGTGGTTGTTCTTCGAATCAATCCTAAACTATAAGGTGGAATAAGCGGTGCAGTCACCAGCGATGGACTTCAGCTGTCGGCACTGAGGTAGGAAACGTTGTTTTTACATTGGCAGCATTCAGTCGGCGTGAAAAACAGGTATACAAGGAGAAGAGAGGTCGTCTGCAGCTGGTTTTTATCGCGAAATAACGCATCGTGTCTTTTTTATTATTCAAATATAAACTGCAATATTGTGTTGGGCTGTAACTTGAGTGTTGTCAGTGATGCTCCACTGGTGCACCAGGGATCTTAACCGCAGCAGGAGGTGCGTGAAGAAGCGATGATGCGCAGAAGAAGAACCCTCCGACGCATCCACAATGCACTGGCCTGTAACAGACCGTAGCCTGCTCCTGCCGCTCCTGCAGCTGATACCTCGAAATAAATCAAGTGAGGAGCCAGAGCAGGACTATTAGCAGGCTGGATCAGTCGGATGTGAATGATTATTCCAGATATCAGACACCAGATGTGTCTCAGTGGTTTGGTTTCTCTGCGCAGATAATTATAATGACTTTGAGCTTTATGGTTGTGGTTTGGTTGATGCGTCCTCCAAGCTGTGTCGGTCTTGTTTTGGACTATACATGATTTCTCTCTCCATCTATTATGAATTATGGATGGTTATGTACAGCTGTAGGTCGTGGTATGGGGGTTAATAGCTAATACATCAGATTCCAGGCACATTGTACTGAGACTAATTGTCACAGTAGGATGGTCGATATAATAGTCTTAATAGCATGTTAATACATTTAGGATTAGTAAATTGACTCAAACTGTAATTCTAACTGACATTAGATATGGACAGTAAATGTAAGATACCCCTCAAAATGACTACAAGGTTGCCTGAAAACTGATCCAGCTCCATGTTTGGGATTTAAAAAAAACAAACGTATATTGTTTCATATGTCGTACAACAACAAGACGATGCTGGTACTGTTAAGGGTTTGGATTTGTATCATTATTTTTACAAAGCAGGTAAAGCCTGTCACCTCTTATTTGAGCTTGTCAGAGATAGGGGAGGAGGAGTGTATCACTTGAAAAGGCCCTAACAAGAAATAATGCATTTTCATTCTCCACTGAGCGTGTATATGCTGTTGTCCTTGGAGAAATGACAAGCTTTGAAGACGCTTGCAGAATTCTCTCGCTATTATACAGCCGTCATTTGATCTGATCCATTTTAATACACTAGTGATGTTGCTCCAGCAGGATGTAAATAACCAGCTGTGGCACCATTCTGCATTATGTTTGTTATTCATGAATATGCTAAACCAAAGGCAATACAACATCAGTAATACATATGTAATATTTCTTTATATTCTGTAAAATGAAAGGAAATGACTTAATTGAGCTACTGCGATGCTATGGCACCTACATATGGTTGCCAAGTTAGCCTTGGAGAGGGAATCTGATATTATTTGCTGTGCACTTCATCAAGGGTAGTGCTGAACTGAGTCTTTCTCTGATTTATGGTCCAGACAGGCTGCTCTTTTGTCCTTTATCACCACGTCCTGAATCATGTTTCACATTCTAGTATTGATTTGATATCTTTAGATATCAGACATCGTGACTTATATTAATATCATTGCTCTGATCATTCGACACGTGTACTGAAAACCACTGTTCTCTCACCTTCAGCTGTATTTCACTTTACAAAATGCAAGCAATACATTATTACTTCTGAGGTGTGAGAAATGCTAAAAAGAAATGACTAATATTTTGAAATAAGTGGGATCCTTGTTTCATGATACTACTCTTCTATGCTGATGATGCACAGTTTACTAAAACGCCATGTTTTTCACTGTTGTGTGCTCTCACCCCTGCACATTCCTCAAAGTCCCTCTATAGAACGCTGCAAAGCACTTTCTGGGTGATATAACAAAACCAAAAATGGATTTGAACCAGAGAAGCATAGAAGCTATGAATGTGCATTTCTTTGATATTGATCACAGCTAAAGGGAGGTGTGTCTTCTTGTCAGCCTGCATTTGCAGACAAATTCAGAGCTGCGTGGGTAAGACCTGGGCTCTTTGGCCGTATAAAACTCCACTGTGTTCCTCTGCCAATTACAATAACTTATAGCTTGAGGTCCTACTTACAGTGTATAGGAGGCCTAAATAATCATCTTTCAGAACGGACACTCCCAATATTCTTTCATGGCTTCTAGAAGGTAAGAGAATGATTTTAACTTTCATTTGATTCATAACAATTTCCCTCCTCTTTTCTCTCTTCCTCTCTGTGTTAGGCTTCCAGTTCTCTAGTTGATCTGATGACCAAAGGCCCTCATGGCGCTTATTCATGAATCTCGTGCCCCATCTCCTTCTCTCTCCGGCTTCAACACACCCCTCTCTGATCCTCCATCCTTTCGCCGCTTCGATGCCGAAACACCCTGCACCCCAGAAATGGACCTTACCCCGACCCAGTGCGTCCTACGCAACGTCCTCTCCATGGACACCGGAGGTGCTGTCGAGCCCGGGGGTGGAGGAGGAGAAGGACATAGCGCCGGTCACAACCACACACCAGGCGAAGAACAACAGGAGCACTTTGCCAACAGTGTCCTGAAGCTCCACGAGCATGACAGGAGTCCAGGACGGACGGAGGGAGAGGGGCAGGAGATGGATAGCAGTGTGGTCAGGAGCCAGGCCGATGCCGCCAGGCTACAGTGCCAGTCTACCGGAGGGGGAGGAGGGTTTCTGGAGGGGTTGTTTGGGTGTCTGCGGCCTGTCTGGACTATGATTGGCAAAGCTTACTCCACAGAGCACAAACACGGCTTGGATGGTAAGTCAAATCCATATCAATGAATACACTCAAACACTACATCTCCACGAACTGGCAATGATGGTTGCTTATAGTTTTCTAATAAAAGCAAGCACCAGCTCCCATTTAATTCCAGTCGGAAGCTTTGATATGCTAATTAAATTATCTTATCCCCCAGTTTAATTACATTAAACAGTTGCTAGAAAAATGACTCCCACAAAGGCCATGTTGTAAACAAACACCTTCCTTGACGTGAGAGAGCTGCAGCCAGATAGAGACTCTATCAAAGCTGCAAAGGGCTTATTTCCCCCTGATATTTCCCCCCATCTCTTCGCCTGCGTGTGCCCACCCCACCTTCTCCCCACTACCACCCCCTCAATGAAACTAGCTCCCTGTGACGCTGTGTTGTTTATGTCTGCAGCCACTACAATAGCGCAGAGCTCCCCCGGGACTCCTCTGCCAAATCTGCTCCATGAATTATGCATGGCCACGCTCTGACCCTGTGCCTCTCATCTCTATTAACGCAAGCCTGACACACACACACACACGCACATACACACACACACACACATATGTGAGCGCAAGGATGACTGCACGCACACAAAAACACGTCCACAAATAAAAACACTTAATTTCTAGCTCTGACACAAACACATAGAGTCAGATAAGATGCAGAAAAACAAACTTGATAGAATAAATACAGCAGGCTTAAAGGTGGCAGATTTATATGTCTCCTTGTCTTTATAGCCTTCTGATATTTTATCACCCGTTTGACTTCCACATCTCCCCTCCTCCTCCCATCTCTCATTGTCTCCTTTCCTCTCCTTTTCATCCTGTGTAGTTATCACTCCCATCCCATCTGCACCTTGCTGCTCCCCTCCTCCATGCAGACTCACAGGGAGTCACACACACTGACGAGAACAAAACGGATATTATAAAAGTGACACAAATAGGGGTACTGCTAACTAAATGCCTGCCTCCCATATCACAATGCCCTATTCTTAAGCTTTGATTGGAAGCACAATGTGCAATAGAAAGCAGGAAAATCATCTGTCCTTTATTGATTGTGAAGAACTGTGGGGTTCTTGCTGATGCTCTAAATTTCCTCATTATTTCAGATCAAACAAAGCAGATCAGGCAATCTTCTGGTGTATCAGATGGGCCCTTATGTCTTTACTGTGGGACAGTTGAGGAGCTCATTAGAGACCGAGTCCTCAATCTATCACCGGAAAGCATTAATCATTCATATAATCCTTATTAATATGATAAATATGTCTAAATCTTCTTTCTGCAAGTCAAGAACAGCAGCAGAGCAGGCTGTATAATTTCTCCATATTAACAGGCTGTCTTCGGCCACATGGACCCCTGTCGACCCGTGGGGAATCCCCCTCCCATCTTTTCTCTTGACACACACACAATCAGAGCTACCTCCAGCACCACTACCCCTCCACCTCCCTATTTCACCGTACATCCACTTTAGGCCCTTAAATCCCCTACATCTTCCACAACCCCCCCTGAGCGTTGGACCCCTGTTTCGCGTCAGACCCACAATGGCACTAAGCAGGATTTAGGAGGCTGAGTGAGAATTACCCACAGGAGATTAGAGCTCCCTGTCTGTCTGCCTGCACACCCTGAGTCTTAGGTTAAGGTGAGGTTCAACAACCCAAAAAGACTTGGGCTCTGCTTTGAGTGTAAAAGCTAGGGCTTACAACAGGTTTTACTGTTACAGGTCTCACCTATTCTTCGGTGCTGCGTGCTTCCTGCTACTAGCTTTAATTTTAAATACAGACTTTGTGGTATGTGTGTGTTTTTCTTTCTGTCTTGATTTGTTTGTTTGTAATACAGATCTTGGATGTAAGCAGCAATGCAACTTTCTGAGAGTCAGATGAGAACATTGATACCACTCTTGTGTCTGTACAGTTAATATGAAGCTACCATTAGCAGCCAGTTAGCTTAGCTTAGCTAGCCTGGCTCTCTCCAAATGTAACTAAATGTGCCTACCAGCACCTCTAAAGCTCACTAGTTAACATGTTATTTCTGGTTTGTTTTATTTTTAACTCAACTTTAACTTAACTAGACCAGGGGTGACACGTCTGTAATAAAGTAATACAAATCATCAAAACATCAAATAAAGAACACAAATGATATTTCTATTACTTATCAAAGGTGCAGTGCTTATATATGTGTATATATACGTGCAATTGGTACAGGATAATATGACATTCTTTGCTCTGCTCTTTATCCATAATTGAGATGTAACTGCACCAATAAACTCACCAACTACTTTGCCTCCATCTTTTCCCCCAATCTCAGAGGCGTGGGAGATCCCATTCGAGGAGATATCTGACCTGCAGTGGGTGGGCAGCGGAGCCCAGGGAGCCGTCTTTCTGGGAAAACTGCACGGACAGGAAGTGGCTGTAAAGAAAGTGCGAAATATCAAAGAGACAGACATCAAGAACCTGCGCAAGCTCAAACACCCCAACATCATCACTTTCAAGTTAGTAAATATGATCAGTTGGTTTATTAGATAACAAGCATGCACTAAAAAAAACGTACAATTACTTAAAACGTTCACGTTTCCCAATCATTACTGGCATTGTAACATCTCTATTATGTTCTGTCTTAACAAACTATACGTCTATACTCTACACTCTCAGAGGTATTTGTACCCAGGCTCCATGCTACTGCATCATCATGGAGTACTGTGCCCAGGGACAGCTGTATGAGGTGCTGAGAGCAGGCAGGAAGATCCACCCATCCCTGCTCATGGACTGGGCCATGGGCATCGCTGGGGGCATGAACTATCTTCACCTCCACAAGATCATCCACAGAGACCTCAAGTCACCAAAGTAAGTTTTGTAGACCTGGTGAAAATGAATTATATGGTTTCAGCTCGGTGTATGATAATGTTAAAGCAAAGTCACTAAGTAGTTACAATTATAGCTTAGGTCCAATTTAGATAGTTCAGGTTCTAGAAACCTGAAGAGATTAAATTATCCAGGAAAAGAAAAGTAGAAAGATTTTGAAAAAAAACCTCAATTTTGTGTACAGGAATGAACTCAAATAAATACTTGCCGTCCAATGTTTCATTCCAGCATGCTGATCACTTACGATGACGCAGTGAAGATTTCTGATTTTGGCACATCCAAGGAGCTCAGTGACAAGAGCACCAAGATGTCCTTTGCCGGTACAGTGGCCTGGATGGCTCCTGAGGTCATACGCAACGAACCTGTCTCAGAGAAAGTGGATATTTGGTACGTGTCGTAACCCTTTTACACTGTCCTCTTGCACTGGTGAACCTCTGCAATTTCCCCTTGTGATTTGTCTTATCTGTCATTGAATCAACATAAAAGCTCATTAGTTACAGCCTACTACAGTACAGAGCAAAGGATCCTATTTCCAGAAAAATCTATTGAGTATTATGTACAATATCTCATTACATGAAATTCTATAGGGCCCTCGGCCATATCTGATGGGTTGCCCTGTGTAAAACCCTGATCTCCCCCAATACATTCTCCCCCTCTCTCTCCCACCCTGCATCCCTCCATCACTCTTCCTCTCCGTCCTGAAAGGAACGCTGGCTAATTTAATAATTGATTTGCCAGATGCTGCAGTGCTCAGGAGAGGCTGGAATAACCTTCCAAGCCTGCGGATGGTTTGGCCCGGGGCCAGCGGTGCATTAGCAGAGCAGTGAAAATAGGATTAAAAAGCTTTTCGTGTGGAAAGCAAAGCTAAGCATGGGTGTATGCTGTACAGTTTTGTTTAAACTTATGTAAATTGTGTAGTGGTTCATACCTCGAAAAGAGTGAGTCAGAGAAGGACGTGGTGAAGTATTATGTTGCATGTATTCAGTTTTGTTTTGTGCCGACATTCCTCCATCTGGTACAACTCATGTTCCTGTCTGATTATATCATATAAGGACTAAGATAGCCACAGGTAGAATTTAACATAATCACATTTTAAGGCGATACAAATTAACTAAACCAAATATGACCTTCTTATCTTTAACTCAATTTAATTCAACCCAACTATATTTGCTGCAAAGGCAGCAGCTCGCCAATCAGGTCATCAAATTAACACGCAAAAAAGGCTATAGGCCTATAATATGATACCGCTAATAATTAAATATAGATATCTAAAAATCACAAAAGAGGACAACATTGTAAGACCGGGACAGAGGCCGACAAGATGGCACCTGACTGGCTTCAGTATGATGCTGCATTTTATTATATAATATAATGCAGCAAGAATTAGTTTCACGTGGTTAAGTAGCTACTGGGTCTGTGGATGAAATGATTCAACTAAATTCATTCATAAAAAACATTTTCATTTCTCTATCGTCTTTGTTTTCCAAATCTTTTTATTGAATTTATATTTTGCAAAAACTCCCAGCGTTGGCCAAATAAATTCCACATTGTTATTGAATATACAACAATGTTGTATCCTATATAAAGAAATAGCAACAATGATAATAATAGCAGTAGTAAAGTAAGGCAGCCCTACAACCCTCTTGATTATCTAGAATAGGTATAAAACACGATGTGTGGAAATAAATAACTAGAACTAAAGATGAAGCTATTTCCATGAAGTATTTTTAAGGGTAGAGTTAGAATGCATGTGATGTTCTTCAGGTGTTATGAAAGTATGTCAAAAAGGGTCCCCAGGTCTTTTCTTCTCAGAGCGTATCAAATGAAAATTGCTATAACAGACGTGGAGCTCATCTTTGTGTGCACGGCATCACTTTTATTTCTAATGGCATATTTCTACATTTTTGTGTTGCTACTTTGAGACACTGAATTGCCAAATGGGCATTTAATTTTTATTACTGAATGATATTACGCTGTATAGAATTAAATCAATAACATAGTTGCAATCCTATCATCTAATTAACAGCTAATATTAAACCGGGTCGTTTACAAAGAAATAATAAAAGAATACACGCATTGCCTTGAAAGTTATCTCTTCTTGAGCATTGATATCACGAATCATAAACAAGGAGATGGAGGGATGTAAAAATACACATGTAAACACAATGTCACACACCTCCTTAATGCTGCATGTGATGCTGCTGGCACCTTGGATACTGTCACCAAGGCAACCCAGGGAGTCACCAACAACTGACTTTCCTCCGTTACCGTCCCCATGGGCCTGATGTCTCACACACAGAGTTAGAGATGGACCTCATCAATCAACTGAACAGTAGTGAAATAAAACATTGTGTTTTGCTGTATTTATTTTTAGCTTACGTATATTAATAAATTGAGCTGACACCAGCATTATTAGTATAAATATATGCACATAGAAGCAATTACTGGGGATTGGGAACATTTTATAGCAGCTAAAAAGCTTTGCAAAGTACCAAAGTGATTCAAACTTGATAATAAGCTACCAAAGGTTGCCCACAAGGCATTAGCATCAAAGGCTTTTCACAGTGATAAGGTATCCATCAGATGTAACACTTTTTATAAAAAGTATGACTGAAAGTCACGCTTCCTTTCATCAGTTCACTTCACATCTTTTATCACTTTGTGTGAAAGAAAATATTCCACATCTCTGTGCAGGTCATTCGGTGTCGTGCTGTGGGAGATGCTGACAGGAGAGGTGCCCTATAAGGACGTGGACTCCTCCGCTATCATCTGGGGAGTGGGCAACAACAGTCTACATCTGCCTGTACCCGATAGCTGTCCAGACAGCTTCAAATTACTCCTGAGGCAATGCTGGTGAGTGGGGAGGAGGTGGAGGAGGAGGCAGAGAGAGATGGGGGGGGGAGAAGAAGAATGATGGTGGGGAAAAGAAAGTCAAGGCATCAGCACTAAGGGAATATAATGAAGTTAGAAGCTTTAAGAAGGCGGAGAGAGTGAAAATCATCTGGGGAAGGAAAGATAGGATAAACATAAAACGATATTTTATAAAGAAGCAACTAATAGTAAGAGATGAAATGTCATTTTCTTTCATTCTTTCTTGTATTTCTGACAAAACATTTGTTTAAATTGTCCACAGGAACTGCAAGCCCAGAAACAGGCCTTCCTTCCGACAGATCCTCCTACACCTGGACATCGCCTCAGCAGATATCCTGTCCACTCCACAAGAAACCTATTTTCAATCTCAGGTGAGCTTCCTTTATCTCTGCAAACAGTCCCAACTCAGAAGCTTTGATATTCAAATGATGAGTACAATTTGATTTAATGACATTTATTTATTTTAATCTGTACCTGTTTAGACATAACAGAGAAAGCAGAACAGGTGAATGAAGGGAAACTGCACTTGAATCTTGTTCAGACACAATAAGTACAATTAAGGGAACATATAATTAATAAGCATCATCAGGTCACAGTCTCTAAAAATACAAGACATCAGATGAGGTACACATGAGCTCTGTATGTCTCTTAATAGAAACCGTCGTGTCAACCAGCAGCCAGTGTCACTAATAGTCATTTTTCTATCAAACAACTGCCATTTGTTTCCAGTCTGCTGCAGCGACTACAGCACTGTGTGCAGCTGCACTGGGGGCCCAGGCCCCTCGGGAGCCCACTAATAATACCTTGTCCTTTCAATCACAACATATTATTGTTGGTTTCTTGGTCTTTGTTCCTCGTCACATGTGAATTCTTCTTCAACCTCCCATCACATCCAAGCGTGATGGTGAAGGTCTGTGTGATGGAGAAGGAGGGTGTGCCTGTGATCGGGTGGGGGATGGGCAGCCAATGACAAATATGTTTGACCACTGCGAACCCAAACAGATGAAGGACAGGAGAAAAGTATAATTGTGTGGAAGATGTATCTTTACTCAGCCATGCAGGACCGCGGATCCATTTATAACTCAAGCATGTATAGTCGTGAGACACACTCGTGCACACAAAACACACGAAATGAATAAGATTTCCTTTCCTCTACGCCTCCTCCTCCTTTTTATATCTCTTGATGCAAAATACAAACCTCTTTCACTCTCTCCACTTATCCTTGATCCTTTATTTCTCCCTGTCCCCCCCCCCCCCTGCTGCAACCCTGCCCAGTTTCTCCCCTCTCTGCCCCATAATGGATTTTTCTTGTGACGTTAGAAAGAAGTATTTGCTGCTGGAGTGTATTGATTGCTTTAATGGTAGGGCGCAGAGAGCAAAGAGAGAGGAGAAAGAGGGGACTGGAGACATAGAAGAGTGCGCACAAGAGTCCATTAGCTTAATAAGAAGAGCATCACTCATGCACGGACAGAAATACACACACACACACACGCATGTGGTACACGCACATGCATGTACGTGCACACACTCGTATATCAGAGTTCCTTTGTCCTTTGATATGACAGGTATCAGATAACAGCTGTCACGCTCCACTGTGCCCACGCTGCATCTTTTCTTGTGCTCATGTCATGTCAGTTCACGTTGAGTTTCGCTCTCTGTGTATTGATTATCATCTGACAGCTTAATGGGTTTTGTTTCAATGATACACACGAACCCTCGGTCGCTCTGCAAATTAAGAGCTTTTTTTTTTTACTAGATCAAGGTGCAATGAAGTTTATTCTCAATATTGATATCGTTTGTTGTTAATATTATTACTCAGATGAAGTGGAGTCATACTTTATTGTTCCGATGGAAGACACAGGAGTGGCAGCATTTTTTACAAGGTCACAAATCATAATAATAAAACACAGACATTAAGAACAGGTGCTTAGAAAAAGGTTGCAGCTGGAAAGAACAAGCTGCCAAAATATACATGATGAAGCAGGTTGGTGTCCTGCTGTATCTCCACATGCAGCTACAGAGAGAGAAGCATTGATCATAGTATTAGTGGCGGCAGTAGTAATATTAGAAGATGGAGACACCACTTGTAGTTTAAAATGATCTACCTAAACCTGTTTACCACAGACACTGTTTTTGTACTTCTTGTACCTGTAAAACTGTGAAATATTCCGTTCCTGTGAGTCGTTGATACCTGCTCTGATGGATATGTTTTATGTGTTTCACCAGGCGGAGTGGCGGGACGAGGTGAGGCACCACTTTGAGCAGATCAAGTCTGAGGGGACGTGTATTCACAGGCTGGACGAGGAGCTGATCAAACGACGCAGAGAAGAACTCAGGTTAGCGAAGAAATTGTAACATGGACGCACAAAGAAGATGTTTGGATATATACAACTAAACAGACACAAGGATAAGCTAATTATTGAGAAACCCATACGGTTATGTTCGTATTAGATAAATGCATTAAAGTCCTTCTCCACACAGACATGCGCTCGACATCCGGGAGCACTACGAGAGGAAACTGGAGAGAGCCAATAATCTGTACATGGAGCTCAACGCCATCATGCTGCAGCTGGAGATCAAAGAGAAAGAACTGCACAAGTATGAAAACTGCCATTGATTTACAGGACCTATAAAACAAAAAGTACTCACCCCCCTTGGAGGTTTTCATGTTTTATGGTTTTTACAGGATTGAATCAAAGGGAACTTAATGTGGCTTGTGGTGCTGAACAGGAAAAAGACCCTTTAATGTCAAAGTAAAGACAGATCTCTACAAAGTGCTCTAAATTAATTAAAAACATGAATTAATTACATACCCTTTTTGGCAGCAATAATGGCCTTGCGACTGTGTGCATCGGTCTCTCAGCTTTGCACATCTGGGCAGAGAAGTTCCGTCCGCTTGCTCTGGGATGGGGTGCAGTGGTTAGAAATCAAGTAGACCTAAGGCAGTGTACTGGGGTCATGTTCTAGTTCGTGCAAAGTGCATTGCAATGTACCAATAGGAAAACTAGGGTTGTTTTTATTCAAATACTTTGTACTAATAGTTTTATCCACCAACATTGGTTAAGCAGTGTTTGTGTAATGAAAGAGCATAGAAAAGGTCATCCTTAATGTAAAGTGAAGGGCCATTACGTCCAGTCACACAGGGCCATTGCATGTAACAAAGTGCTCTCTTATGGCATGCTGAGTATCCATTGAAATCCATTGAACGAGTATCGGCTTTGTGTTTAAACATCAGGAGGGAGCAGTCACTGGACAAGAAGTACCCGGGCTGCTTCAAGCACCACAGCTCCAGACAGTCGGCCTCCACCAACTCCATGGAGAAACTCATGAAGAAACGCAACGTACCTCAGAAGCTGCCTTCACACAGCAAGAGGTGAGACGGCGAGGCTTTATTTAAATCTTGCAGAATTCATACAGTGTGTGGATGGTTTGATTAAGTTGCCCTTGAGTATTATGTGAACCTCAAGGCTATGCTGAAGCCTGAGTCTGGTGATATTCTATATGTTCAACAAGTGAGAGATTACATTACAGTTCATTTTTTTTTGTCCAAAGCGACTTACCAAAACTATAAATTGATCCGCTAACAAGTACTGTCTGTGTATTTTTAAAGACTTGGGTGTAGAACAGTCGCCTCTTCGTTGTCTGCAGTCAGTTTAAAAAATGCAACCGCTCGTCTTCTCACTGGAAAAAGAAAACAGGATCACATATCACCCGTATTGGCCTCCCATCACTGGCTACTCGTCCATTTCAGGATTGATTTTAGGATTGTATTCCTTGTCTTTAAGGTATCTAGTAGAACTCTTACATTCTCATACTCCAGTTAGACCAAACGGATGCTCCTGGATGTTCCCAGAACTAGGCACAACACAGTGGCGACCGAGGCTTTGTGGTGGCTGATATAAAAACAGCTCAGTACAGAAACCTTTAAGTCGCTGCTGAAGACCCACCTCTTCCTGTTTGTATTTGCTTAAGTTGAACTCTACAACTCGACTTCATCTACTGTTGTGCTGCAATTGTTTCATGAACATTATGTTTATTATTTCCTCTGTCCCTGTCCTTTCCAGGCCCGACCTATTAAAGTCAGAGGTCATCCTCCCCAAACTGGACTCTTCCATGACCCAGGTCACAATCCCAAACAAGGGCTCTACCTCCCCCGGACGTTCACGGCGTGGAAAACCCCGCTACAGGAAGGCTGGTAAAGGCAGCAGTGGGGACTTGGCTCAGCTTAAAGCCACTCTCTCCTCTTCACTAGCCATAGTCAACTCCACCTCATCTGTTCCCAGCAGCAAGCAGCATTTAGACCCCAGTGCAGCCCTCAGGGGCCTGCAGCATGATCTGCTGCTGAAGAAGATGTACTCCTCAAGCCCAGATCTCATTTCAACCACCTTGGAGGCTGAAGACCGGAGGAAGGGGGAGATCAGGCCGGGGCTGGACAGAGCGGGCAGCCAGAGCGCCTCAGCCGGGCTGGGGGAGAGTAGAAGTACTGCAGGGCCTGAGGAGGGGCCAGATGTGGGTGTAGGGACCGATGATCTGGCAGAAACACCTCCACGCAGTGACACGCCCAGCGAGGATGCAGCTTCCATCCCGTTCTCCAGTAGCCCAGACTCACCTTGCGGCAGGGGAGCAGCTGCAGGGAGGGCGTCTGTGCTTGGGAACCCCCGCGTTTCCCACGAGGGTGAGGAGAAGGAGGACGGGACGGTGGTCACACGCTCACCCAGAAGTCAACGCCTCACTCCTGCGGCACTGCTCTACAGGGCAGCAGTCACACGCAGTCAGGTGAGGACGCAGCATTGTTAAAAAAAATCCTCCAGACTTCTGAATTACAAGGGAACAAAGATTAATTAGAAGCGAGAGGCTTTGGGGAAATCTAGCAAGTTGCATTTCATTTGTTGCCAGTTAAGCAAAACATGTTCCTTCCTTTCTCCCTGTCCCGCAGCACGGGTACAGCTCAGCGGCTGTTGGGGTGTCAAACAAGAGAAATGGCTGCCATGCTATCATGACTTCATTGATTTGCTGTAATAAATGAATCTGATAAAGTCCAGATACTCATCACTCTGTCACGTCCTCACGTACAGTCCTCGTTTTCTTTTGCTACAAATAAGGATGGCACACAAAAAGACTACATTCAGGTGGTTGATTACTGGCACCTGTGCATTTGTTAGCTGACGGTTGTTTGTATGTTTCACAAGTCAGATATGAAAGATGAATATGTACAAGTAGCAAAAGACATTGATGATTCCTTCATCCCAAATCCGGCAGTCACTACGGCTTTACAGGAAGTGGCCCCGTACAGTTTGTACTCAGGGTGTCATCAGGGTCACTTCTTAGCAGATGGCTCAGGAATCTTTGCAGTAATGAGGGTTAATGATGTGCAACCCTAACATGGAAACCTCATTTTCTCCACAGAGACGCGGAGTGTCGTCGGAGGAAGAGGAAGGAGAAGTGGACAGTGAAGTGGAGTTGCCAAGGCGACGGTAAGAGTTGGTAAACGCATTGAATATAATTATTGAAGACCTTCTGTGTTTACATTTCCATCTGTGCCTCTATACAAACCGTTTACATGTTCATCTTCCCAACACAAATCCAAAATGACTTTTCTAAGGCAGAATAAGTGGCGACACAGAGGCTTTAACACGCAGTAGTGGATATTAGCAACAAGCGTCATCCTTACGTCAGCCACAATGTAGCTGAAGAGACACAAAGTAGGGGTTAACTTTAACCTTATAGCACGAATATTATCACATTGTTTTAACTTAACATTAACAAGCCCCAGTACAAATGTATACTGAAGCAGGCTTTCTACTGTAAAATACTTATATACTGATATATATATATATCATGTTTGTCCCACTCAGGCGTCCCATGAGCATGAGCAAGTGCCAGTCCCTGTCCACCTTCAGCTCAGAGAACTTGTCGGTCTCGGACGGCGAGGAGGGAAACACCACCGACCACTCCCACAGCGGCACACCGGACGTGGTTAGCACCAACACCGACGAGCGTCTGGACGACAAGAGCGACGACCTGCTGTCTCAGGGCTCGGAGATTCTCGCCGACCCGTCTGAAACAACCCAGCTGGGCTCCGACGGGCTGTCTGAGAAGGAAGCTATTCTTCGACAAGTCAAGACCCAGCTCGCCAGTAATGATCATAATTATGAGGTAGGCTGCAGAGAGCGAATGAACGGAGAAGGCATGATATAGACTGATATAGAGGAGTGGACAATAGGTCAGAATCTGCTTTTGTGGTCAACATTAAAGAGTCTGTGGCTGTTTCAAGTTTGATAATTCATGTTTTCCCTTCAACCTCCAGGGCCTGTATGATGACTCGGACTGTGACAGTGCAGAGCTGGACCATTCAGGCAGTGCAGAACCCAGCCAACCTCCAGCCAGCTGGTGAAAATATGACACGTCAACCCACTCCAACTCCTGCAGATCTGGCCTGCGAATGTCTCTTTCACCCTAACAGACCTTCGAATATACGGAGTCATGATCAGGGACATTGCTGAGAGGCAGGAAATGAAGGAGCGTCTCTGTCAACACAAACAAGAACCCCAAACAAACCCATGGTAAGTGTTCTCAAAAAACCTGATATCCTACGGGGGGGACAAAACAGAAAATCCCTTTTTAATTTGAGATAAATGCGTCGCGGTGATGTGAAACTGATTTGGGACACTAGCCGAGCTGACAGAGCAATAGTGGCCATAGCAACCGGCCCAATATCAGCATTGCAAAAACACCTCAACAGCAGAGGCCTCGGTCAAAGAAGCCATCCACACGACTATACGTCTATTATTGTCTCTTTTCATCTTCCATGTCGATTTGTATTTTTATCTCCGTCTCTGAAAATGTGTCATGTTATTTCATATCATGCAGCGAGAACATGATTATAAGATCCTATCAGGGTGCCATGATATTTTAATGTTTTGTCAACATCACTGGGACATACACTGATGTTGCTCGCTCGCACTTAATTTATGAACTGTACTGATTTACTCGTGATCATTGTGTCATATCAATATCTCTCACCACGTTACGCACTGACTAATTTATTGTTGTTTTGCAGTGAATTCATTGACATTCTTAAAACAATGTTTACGTTTTTCATTTGTGTCGTTTACTTTTTCTTTTTTTTACCTTTGTGTCCTGGATTATGTTTTTCTGTTTTTTACTCCTGTGTTTTAATATATATGTAAATATGTGATGTTGTAAAATGAACAAATTTTAAAAATGTGAGATTGTATAATTTAAAGGTGCTGATGTTTCTAATTAGGTGGCGCTAATCTATTTGAACCTCAAAAGGCTTATGGTAGTAGAATGTACTGTAGCTGCTGTTCATGTCTGAGCATCAAAACACAGAAGAAGAAACAAAAAAAGAGGAACATGTGAACAAAGCAAAAGCAATATGTCTGCTCTGGTACAGTATGTCCTGTCACAGGTCAGAAGAACCACACTTCGTTCAGGGCAGATGGGCTTTTTTAAAATTAGTATTGCAGTGTTTACTGTATTAAAAGGCAATACCAGTTTGAAAATCCCCTACAGAGCATCTAGGGGTGTATATAGCATCAGATCAGCATGCTTGTGATAAGAGCCTATTCGTCACTGTTTACTGTGACTCCGATCAAACTGAAACATTGGATCCATCCACAGAGAAAACAATGCAACAAAAGACTGCAGATTTCTGGCAGACATTTTAAGACTGGAGGCATATGGATGACAGGGACACAAAACACTAAAATAGATCTCAGAATAACTGGGAAATATGATTACATTCATGGTTGTCTGTTCTCTCTCAGTTCGGACTTTGCCAGACTTGTGGGCACACTGTGTTTGCAGTGTACCAGCACAGAAGAGAGTTTTTCATCGTTTTGGTAAGAATTAGCAATGTGGTTAATTTACCAAACATCCTTTCATTCTAGTATTGTTTTGGTAAGTAAAATCACAAAACAATCGCAGGCTTGTGTGTGGCAGAAAATGACACTAATTACCTTTTTAGCTTACTCAATATTGCAGAGAAATGTAGACCCCAATTTAGCCGTTTTTCTGTCCACTTATAAAATCAGTGTGCACCGCATGTGATATCATGATTTGGCCACTTCTACTTACTGCTTTCCCAAAGCATAGCAAATTAATTTAGATGTTGAAATTTTACAATCCCATATTGTTCATTTGGTTTACACACAGATCACCGCCATTGTCCGCACTCGCTGAAATTTTGGCCAACAGATGGTCATTTTTCAGTCATGAGCAAGAGCGCCTTCCTAACAGACGATATGATAAACTTGTTTTGATGTACTCGTGTCCCTTGACTAGCCTTCTTGCATGCATGTGGTTCAATTTGACTGTAAAACAGCACATTGCATCCTGTTCCATTAATGTATAACTGATCAGGTCCCACTCAATAAGCTAGAAATGGCAGCTTGTTTTTGTTTTTTTATCTGGTGATAAGTTTTAAACTTTCAATTTGTAGAGCATTATAAAAAGAGATTGTGCCCCCAAGATTTAAAGCTAGAAATCCTCCTGCAGGATAAAATGTTGCCAAAAAGCAAAGCTACTGCCCTCTAGTGTCTCGATTGTGGAGGTACTTGTTCCCCATGATGCTGATTTAAACAACCCTGTATGAACTGAAACGTTTGCTTTTTATATTATTGTAACTGTACAATAAATATATTTAAGAAACAATTTAAAATAAAATCAAACCTGTAAAATCTCACCGTGTGTTCAGTATACTTCAGTGACAAAATTCTCAAGACAAGTTGTGGTTTGAGCATTTCACATCTTTATTTCTGTATTTTTTAAACAATGTTGTGGCACCCAGGTCTACAGTCTCAAAAACGTGCACAAAAGTTTTTCTTTCCTGCAAATAAAAAATAAAATAATTTTCTGACTCGAGCAAAGCAAGGAGCAGGAAACTAGTGTTAAGTCACAACCCTTTCTTTGTCTAGTTCCAGAGCCTCATCACGTCTAATCGACAGATCAGTGTCCAGGAGTTAATCCCCCTTTGGTAGTTTAAAAAAAAATATTTCCTCCATTTAAAACAAATATTCCAACATTTTTTCTTTTCTTTTTTTTTTTAGTATACATCAGTCTTTACAAAAAAAGCGAGGAGAACCCTCTGCTTCCGATCCCTAGTGCCAAGCCCAAATCCCCCAAAAACCTCCCCCTCCCAGCAAAATATCAACACATGATCTCAGGACGAGGAGAGGGGAAAAACAGGAATGACATGTAGGAGGAGGGGAAAGTGGCATGCGTAGTCATACACATTTTAAATTATCTGGATAAAGTCAATCAAGAGTGTTAAAACATTTTTTTTGTCATAACCAAATATAAATCAGTGACAGTGCATTGTACAGCTACGTATGCTCAGTGACACGAGTGTAATCCATGTTACAAGCACTTCAAATTCAAAGAGGTGACAAAAAGGAGGAGACTGCTGGTTATATTTAAATCAAGTGAGTATGGACATAAAATGGACAGACCGACTTTGTGGAACTGGGTGAGAAAATGGGGTGTGGGGGGGGGGGTGTTGTGTATATATAAACACAGAATAAAACAGTCTATTCTTATTTTATTTTTGTCTTTTCCTTTTTAAAGAAAAAGACAGACTGTACAGAACTAAATCTATATGCCTATTCAGAGTTGTCCAACTCTACTCCTGTGTGATGGCAAGGAAATAAAAAAGGGAAGAGAGTGAGGGATCCATCCAAAAAAAAATAAAAAAAGAGTCTAATTACAAATCATTAAAACCTCCAACTTGACTCAAAAATGGAATTAAAAACCTAGTTGTTTGCTTCTTTTGACTAAAACCAAAACAAATGAAATAAATAATGAACTGAACTGAGCGGATCAAATCAGTGGCAGTTGACATGATTTCAAATGAGAAAGAGGCAGCATTATATATAAACTCTTAAGTTGGGTAGTTGCATTGACTGCTTTATGGTGGCCGATGATATAAAAGTGAGATTTAGTGCAGATGCAGTGTCTTATCAGTTGGCTGCCAGTCCTGTGGCCTCAGAGGAAAGCCTGGAGAGAGACAGAGAGACACCCAGAGACCAGGGAGAGAGAGAGAGAGAGAGAGAGAATAAGGCATGCAATCAGACAGACAAGATAAATGTCATTTACTATACATTACATTATTAGAATAAAATGCGGATCTATTACTACATTTATTTATTATTAGTTCAGTTTAGCTGCTCCTCGTGTCAATGATTACTCTTCTCAACCAACAGCTGTTCACATCTCAAACTGATACTTAATGGGAGCGGCGTTAAAGTTAAACATCTTGAGCAACACACTTATTTGCATTCTTGTTGAGAATAGAGAATTAGCTTAGCTTAGCTTAACATAAAGAAATTGAAACAACAAGCCTGATTCTGTCTAAAGATAACGTCTCTAACGCTCCCAAATTACCACATTGTATCTGGTTGGTTTTGGTTTGTACTAAAAAAAAAAAACATTCTCCTCGTCACCATGGATGTTGCCAGGCAACCAGCTGAGACTCCAGGAAGTCACTGCTCCTTGCCAACAAATAGACGGTGCCCTAAATCACTCACAACTCCTATATATAGTGAGTTTGCCCAAGTGCTGTCAGAATGTATTGTGAGAATTATACCCTATAGTCTCCCATCATGCATTGTGCAGAATGTGATTTAATGTGAGCAGAGCATCACAACCCAAATGGCTATTAATTAATTAATTACTGGAAAATATGCTCAATATAATATCCCAAAAATGCATGTCGGTATTTATTATGGATGGTCCACTAGGGGACGTTGATCTGGCACCTTTTAGCAATGGCGTAATTAACGGCGATTACATTTACCCGAGTAGTGTCTGAATTTGTTTTTGCCGACGAGCCACACTTTATGTCGTCCTCTACAGAGAACTCGCTGCATAGTGAGCAGGGAGGGAACGATTGAAAGTCACTGTCTGACACACAACCCCTGTAAAACCAGCGTTTGTGTTGTTTTTACACTTTGTTTATGTCCCGATTACACGAACGAGAGAAATGTCTTTACAGGCTAGTTGTTTCCAGTCTTTATGTTAAGTTAAACAAAGCGGCTGCTGGCTCTTGCTACACATTTACTGTACAGACATGAGTGGTATTCATTTTCTCATCCAAGTCTCAACAAGTAAGCGCATAAGCATTACAAAGTGTCAAATTAAACTAAACTGTTTGGATGTTTTTGTATTTTTCACAACAAAGGGATCTAAATAAAAAGGTGGTTCGGTGCCTTTGATACCTGAGGGCAGATTTACTTGGAATTGACATAACAATGGCTTTTTATATATGCTAAAAATTAAATGAAATCATCATAATACATACGTATACTCTCCATTATAACAGCCAACAATATTCACCACAAGAAAACTATTCCAATAAATACAATGTGACATCTTAAAAGAGCCGCTACCTGAGCAGAGCTTACACAAAGAGAGAAATGCTTCAGTAAAACCAGTGAAATAATTCACTGTCCATGCTAACTTCAAAGTCATTTAAAAATATAATGCACTCATGTCATTTCTTTAAGAGACAGGCTAAATCAAGCTTCAGGTATTTATTTTATAAATATGGCAGCAACCATCTGTCTGGCTGTTCAATACTTGTTTGTGTGCATTTGTTTTCTGTAGTAAGCGTGGCGTGGCACAGCCAGATACAAAAGCAAGTGCAGGTACGGACAACAGAGAGCGTCGTCAGCACTTTAGTAGAAGATGACTTATGTTTTCTTCGTTAGTAAGGGGAAAGCCTTCGCCTTTTAGACTTGGAGCTCAGCTCTGGGGTGATTTTGGGCTCAGCAGGTATTGGGTGTGCGGGGTTACTGGCCCCGCTGACAACATGGAGGGCCAGGAGAGGGAGGGGCTTGAGACTGAGGAGACTTGACACACAGGCAGGAGAGCTGGGGAGCAGGGAATCAGTGGAGGAGGAAGAGGAGGAGGAAGAGGAGGGAGGAGGCGGCCCTGGAGCCAACAAGGACAGAGGGATGGAGGCTGAGGGAAGCACCACACAGGAGGAAGAGGAAGAGGAGGAGGAGGAGGAGGAAGAGATAACAGCAGAGGAGGTGGTGGTAGTAGTAGTAGTAGTGGTAGTAGCAGTAGTAGAGGTGGAGGGAGGGCACGGGCTGGTCTGTTCAGGGTTCAAGGAGGAGGAGGAGGGAGGAGGTTTAGAGGACTCTACACTGTAGAAAGAGAGACAAGGAGAGAGGGACAACACAGTCGGGATGGGTCACAGGGCAGGCTGGTGAGCAATGGGTGGGAGGGTAGCGGTAGGCGTGTGGTGGGGGGGGGTCACTCAGGGATGTGATCAAAACACAAAACTTCATTAGAAATTAATGTGTCAATCCAAAAGGAAAAGAGAGAATGGGAAGGAAAATAAAATCACATCTTTACTGAGGGATCGATATAAAGCCAAGTGAAGGGCAGAATAAGGGAAAAGCACAAGTGCAGACCGACACAGAGCTGGCAACATCAAAGTGATGATTAGCAGTAGATTTATAAATAATAATTAAATAAAAATCGCATTAACCAAATCATTTGAACACAAATCCAAACTACAAAAGTCGAGACCTTCGGGAGGCAAGTTATGCGTTTGCATATGATATTAGGTCCTTTAACGGTTTGATTGTTCTGAAGATCACTGTAGTACTGTGACGTCTGATCGGGTCGACCAAAGTAACTGTAGTGTTTCTTCAACATTTATGGAGCGTTGATGAACTCTGAAGCATAAAGGTGTGACAACTCCACGGCGTTGTTGTTTGGCGGCTGTGTGCTTTAGTCATCTGAGGCTCATGCTAAGGCTAAACTAGCTTCTTGAACAGAAGCAGCAGGACTCTAATACGTTTCCAACTAAATCAACACAACGGTGATTAACTGTATAAGTGATACGTCGCTGCTCTGAGTATAAAAGGCATTTCAGGGGCGGCAGTAAATGGACAGATAGCGTTGAAGCGAGCCGTCTGGCTGAGCAGCTGTTTCCAGCAGCTGGGTTAACGTTAGCTACAGTGAACAACGCATCACTCCATCATGTTGATCAGGTCTGCAGATTATTTATTTATTATACAGGTTTATTTACTGTTAAAGGCTATTTTAATTGTCAGATATGTCAACACATCTGATCTGATGAGCGAGTAATGAACGGCTGTGTGTAATACTTTGGATATTGTTTGGCCAGTTGTTGAATTGAGACAGACGGGGGGGGGCGCTGCCATTTTAAATGAAGTCATTATTTTGTTTATCCTTCACGTAACCTAGTGTTTCCTTGATCTGTTCTTTTAGCTCCTGCGGTGGCAAACTCAGATTAGGTCAGGTCAGTCAACAGTTCAACGGAAAATGTCCAGCGTATTTCATAAATTATTAATGATAAACTTATGATCGATTGCTGAGGCGGCCGACTATCGGTTAAAGAAATTGCTTCTAATGTGCATACTAACTACAAATTAAACAAGCTGAACTGACGAAACTAAATGTAACCCAGCTAATGCAAAAAAACGTAAAGCCTGGGACTAAATGAATCACCCGTCGCAAGCCAACGTGGTATATAATGGATTATCTTACCTGGCGTTGATGAGGTACTCTGCCAGACTGATGCTGGCAGGCGAGCCTGTGATGGTGACCTGGCGGTCAGTCGATCCATCCACTGGATTTGCAATCTTGATCTGGGCGCCCGACATTTGCCTAATCTCGTTGATCTTGGCTCCCTGGCGGCCGATGATGCACCCAATAAGCTGCAGCGGAGAAGAGCAGGAGAGTTAAGTGACAGGAATAGTTAATAGACCCTTTAAACGTGGTAGAAAATGTACTTTTTGAAGCACTTACATCATTTGGAATGGTCATCTCGTGGGAACTGGTTTGAGCAGACGCATCGATCCCTGAAGGACAAATAAACAACATTTAAACCAAAAATTATTAAGTAACCAAATCGATGTCAAAATGTGCAAATCAATCTATACGCAATATGAAGTTTGTAGAACTTGGGGGACAGAACATCAAAGGTCATTAGTAACTCATTCAGAAGCACTAATGCCATATTTAGCCATTTCAACCTTTTCCTCACATCTGGTGTGTAGGGGTGTAGTTTGTGGCGTTTCGTACTGGATTACATTATAATGGATTACATGTCAATGAGATGGAAAACATATTAGGAACACCTTCAACATAATGCAGTCATTTGGGATTTAATTGCTTTCCAGTGTACAGTGGGTGACTTTGAGTAATCGGTGCACCTTAAAAATTAAGGCTTAAATAAATAATATAAAGTTTCTTTTGGAGTCAATCTGAGATTTCTTCAAAATGTTTGAGGGACCAAAAAACTTTAGATTTTGTGCTCTTGTCCACCAATTTCTGACTGTTGTGGCTCACAAATTGACAACATATTGCAATGAAAGCCCGTGGGGCCTTGCTGTGCTGCATACCAGTGAATCCCTGGTTGCTTGGTGCGATGGGGAAGGGGCTCTGCTGCATCGCCAGCTGGTGAAGCTTGGTGAGCTGTGGAGAGATAGCAGCAGAGGAAGACTGTGAGAGTGAGAGAGAAGGCAGGGGGAGAAATGGAGGAAATGGAAAACACAGGAAGAGGGAAAAATAGAGTAAAACAAAATCACAGTCAGTACACACAGCTAGACAAAGAACCTCCACCAGAAAGTGCTGTGGAGTGTAGATATCTTATCCTTTGACAAAGCTCTACTCAGGTGTCTGAAAATCATTGTGTTTTATGGCTATGTGGGGTACCCCATCGGTATTCCTCCAAAGTGCAGGCTGCATCTCTTGGTAATGTTTCTCGCAGTCTTCAGGGTCGGAGCAAAGTCACAGTACACAAGGGAAGGAGCTCAATGTGGAGGTGATTTCCTAATCATCACCAATACAAGACCCAAACATGACCTGTGACAATCTCAATGTAGCATCACACTTCACCAGGTATCACACTACAGATGGAAGGGGTGATTAAAGGAAGGTTTCTGTGTCACTCTTAACAAATTATAGTTTAATTACACAAAAACTGGTGTAAGCAGTGACAAAATAATTACATAAACCCGGTCACACTAAACTATATAAATGTTACCATGTTCTACATTATAGGCGACTGGTGCTGCCTTGCTCTGTTGCCAATATTCAGTGGCAAGTAAGACTAATAATCTACAGTCTATCACATCTAATGCTCCTGATAGAACATCTAAAGCTCTTAATTTAGTCATGAGGCAAGTGGGCAGAGCACAAACTAATAATGAATTGTTAATGAAGAGGGGGGGGGGAAAACCCAACATATTTATCTGGGACAGACTAATGATCGATGCACGTAAAACGAGACAGAACAAGAGGGAAAGAAAACAGAAAAGAGTGAGCAGCAGGAGCAGATCATTATTTATGGCACAGTGGAGAGTCTGGTCGAACACAAACAACAAATGTCAGTTCAATTAAAAACTGACAGCCAGTCAAATGAGGAACAGTGCTGCTCTCTAAGTGGTTACAAAATATGATAATAGTAGATTGAAAATAAAATTATGGGTAACTTTAGCTACAGATACATACTGGAAAATGAGGTGTGTGTGGGCGGAATCACATTTTGGTAGAGGACAGTTGTAATTATGGCTGGGAGTGGTGGATTGGTCATAATAAAAAAAGCAAAGTCTACTGCACTTACATCTGGCTGTGGAATCGCGTGCTGTCCTTGTACGGCATATGCCTGAAGAAAATGAAAACAAAAAAAAGGTTTCATAGGGCTCACATCTGATTTAGATTTTAGGCAAGTTATCTCTGCAGCTCTCCTAATATAGAAACAACTATGGAACACATTCTGAACGAATACATTTTAATAATATCTTGTCTAAAGTCTCCACATTTCTGGTAAAAGAGAAATCTTTAGAGACATTATTGTGGAATTAAGGAAAAATCTCTCGCTCTGGTTTTTTTTTTTTTAATTGTTAAGATTAAGGACCATATAATGTTACCAACAAGCTCCAGAGAGCACTGTGGTTCAGACCAACAATAGTGGGAAATAGGCCACCACACTTCTGAAACTAATGCTCAAAACAATAAAACAGATTTAGGGGAAATAAACAAAGAAGTAACAAACTGCCTCTAGGGAAAGAAATGTTTTATGGTCAACAGACTAGTAAAGAAACTCTGTTCAAACAATTAGCATAAGCAGCTCTGGCTTTAACTCTTTGCTAACCTTATATACCCTCCACAGCTACTTATGACTATTGTGGTGTTGCCCAAACATAGACGAGTATCAAACCTGGAATAATCGTTCAACTGACGCAATAAACCCCCAAAGAACATGTATAAAAGAGTGTCACTTCATGTCGTATGTACCTGTCCGCCTGCAAAGATGACGGGGGATCCTGAAGGCTTGGGTCGGTAGGGGATAGTGACCCCCTTAGGGGGAGACTGCAGAGGAGACAAAGAAGGTGAATGTGTAATTACATTACTACCCATGCCGTCATATAAAATTGTTGCAAAATCTAATAATAGTGTTAGAATTAAGTTTTTAAATTACAAATGTATTGAACACCGCTTGTAGTAGCAATAGTTGTACTTACAAGTATATAAAGAGTGTAAAAGAGCCATAGCTTTATACTAGGGTGTCTCGGCTTGTTATTTTTCTCCCATCCTAACCACAGCACTCAGAGTGTCTGCCAATATGGAGCCTCGATCTGATGTTTATATTTTCTTATGAGATACAATGGCAGGTTGCTCATTCAGACACAAATTCAAATGAAAATGAGTGAAGCCATCTAAATACGTTCATCCATCAAAAGGTTTCCTACAGTTTAATATCTTGTATGTTGCCCTGTAGGGATTTTATTAATATCTGTAAAACACAACAGCTGCAGTGCTTTGGATCAGTTCGAGACATTTCTGGTGCAAACCAAGCGCATGGCGGCCAAAATCCCAGAGATCACACAGTTTTACATCATTAATTTACAGGTCAACAGCTGCCACTTCATTTGCTTCATAGCTTTCATGAGTCCACTTACCTCAAGCATGACCACACAGATCTGCTTCACACACTCGATTATCGACTGGGGAGTACCAGCGATGGTGATGGCTCGCTCTGTGGAGTTGGGGAGCATGTCTCCTGCCACTTGTACCTGAGCACCAGTTGACTGGAAAACACAAACGGAGTAAAATGGGATGAGAATTCAAGACCAGCTGTGTGTCTTTGACGCACTAAATGACACAGGTAGAAAGGGATTGGGGCTTGTTTTGTTTCATAGGTTTGGCATTACATGCTCGTCTCTATGCATACCTCTCGAATTTCCTTGATTTTGCAGCCACCTTTCCCAATGAGGGAGCCACACTGGCTGGCAGGCACCACAATGCGTAGAGTCACTGGGGGCTTGCTGGTAGCTGTGCTGTTTGTCATTGAGCTGCTTATGTCCTGGAAATAAATATGAAGGTTAATGTAGTTTGTGTTTGGGCTGGCTGCTGCTGCTGAACAGTGAATCCATTAGTAAGCATAAATTGTGACCTACCTCTTCCAGCTTTTCAATGATCATGGAGAATGCTTTAAATATGGCGGTGGTTGGACCTGCCAAAGTAATGATCCTCTCAGGACAATTGCCCTCAGAGATGTTGATGCGAGCCCCGCTCTACAAACAAAGAGAAAAGCAAAGAATTAAAAAAAATAATTTGGAAGATTTACCATTGTAAAGACAAATAGATCTGCTGACTGTGGCCTCACAACATTATATCATGGTGTACTTTACCAGAACAAGAAGAAATAAGAATAAAAGACCTCACCTCTTCTCTCATCTTCTTCACAGATTCACCTTTCTATTAGCAGAGAATCAACATCAGACTCACGATCACTTAAAACACAGGTATTGAAATACTGAGACATTCCCAAATATCAGTTATATTAAACAACAGCTCACCTTTCCAATAATACTTCCGACTTCCTAAAAGACAAAAAGAGATATTGTTTCACTAGGCTGATTAATCATCTCGAGTTAGACTGGTCTTATTTCTCTCGCTACAGCTTGAGTAAATCATCTCAATAAATAAGACTATGTTTCCCAACACGTGGACAAGGAGAATAGTTGTCACGATGAGCTCTGTAAACACGCCTGATCCATCAGGACTTCCCCTGCTCTCTACCACAGGCAGTTTGTGTCTCATCCCACACAGGCTCAAGATGGTGCTGTTGACCAAAGTGAGATCCAGGATGCAGTCAAGCACACAGTATCTGTAGGCTGCTAATGCCCAGCTAGTGCGGGGGCCTCTTTAAGGATGCTACCAGCTAGAAGAGCTTTTGGAGGATAATTTTTTTGATAAGCTGGCGTGTCAGAGTTAGATTTTGAGCAGCCGCTGCTTGCAACGTGGCATACAACAGCATTTGAAACCACAACAACAGGCCACCGTGGGACTCAAAGACGCAACAAGTGTGTGGCTATGCTGCGGTCGTGAAAGCCAGATGGATTAGTGGCAACCGCAAATGGAATATCATGCCTCCTGGTTTTACATTTTGACGTAGAGATGGCTGTTAATAATATCATTTAATCTTTCAAATTGCTCTCTGATTATTCAAAGAGGAATGCAGGGGCGGCTGATGAGTACCCTGCTCTCAGTAACATAGGCCCCTATTGCCCCCTAAATGACTAAATATTAGCAAAGAGGAACATACGAATATTTTAGCAAAGCGAGTCCAACTTGGGAAATAACACATTTAGACAAGAGACGCACACATTCTGCTAAGTAAAAGAGAAACAAGAAAAAGAAAACACTATTCTTTGAGATACAGGATACCGTCACCAAGTCAATACCCTTACTCCTCACATCAAAGTCGCTGCCTTTTATACATCCCCTGGGATATTCATTTCCATAAATATAAAGTCATAGAGTATTAAGAGTGCCGACACAAGCAGCTGATGGGTGACCTCACCTTGCCGTGCATGAGCAGCCTAATGGTAAGGGTGACATTGAGCCCTCCTTCAATCACACCGGAGTCCATAACTGCAACCTGTGAGTCAGTACAGAACTGGGGTCTTTGGTCACCGAGATGGATCTAAAGGGGCATAGCAAACAAGACATTTAATACCAAGCATGATCATGTGCTTTACTGAATTGATACTCAGTAAAGAAAAACTAACATTGATGCAGATTGGGATAACAAAAGTAAGACATGTGGTGTGACTCTAATGTCATGTATAAAAGTGGCCTGTTAATACTGACTTACATGTGGTCAGCGAAGTGGTAAATACTAAATATCTCTTTAGCATAAAGTTACAGCAATATTTCCATCCATCCATAGCTTCATGGTATTTACACATTAGTGTTGCCTAATGTGCATTTTTCTGACCTATTGAGATTTCATAATTAAGAATTACATATACTTTTGCATGTAGATTCATTACTATATGGGAAGCTTTAAATGTCAGCATTACACAAATCATTTTAAGGCCCATTCAGCAAGCCAATTGCCTTTTAAATGTGGTCAAACTAAAACATTCAGTTAAATCACACCAGACCATGTAACATACTAAAATGTGTAACGTTGAACGACAAATGTGCAAATATATGAAGGTTATACCTGGTCTTCCATTAGACAAATGTCTCCTTAATAAACCTATTCAAAGAGAAAATGATAAATCTGTGTCACAGTTCATGCTAACGTCAATGCTTATGAAAATTGATGCGTACTACGATGAATCATAAGAAATAGCTACGGACTCACTTTCACTGTGCAAACTACACGCTGCTAGTTTGGTGCATTTATTTTCAAATATCTGAAAATTGCTCCGACTCAAGTTATCTGACTCCAAACAATTAAATTAGCATTGAATATATCACCATGCTAACTGAAAAAACATATGGCTTGTATGCTAACGATGTCTTCATCATTAGCGATTAATCAAGTTTATCAACAAACGTGCGGATAACTAATCCCCCATTACTAGTTAGACCTATATTTCGTAAAAAACATTCACACGTATGCTTCGTAGGAACAACATATATTTAAATGCGTACTTTGCATGTGTTATTTAGTTAAAAGTAAGTCCATTAACTATTCGTGTAAGTCTGTTAGCCATTTAGCATGCTGGTTGCTCACCGTGCTGGGGAAAATGAATGGAGCATGCGTGCGCTACTTAGCATGGCTAGCTAGTTAGCTTTAATAGCCAATGTTATTAATAGCTGGCCAAATATCGAAAGGCTTTGGGGACATTTTGGTTAAGTGGCCATTTGATTAAATACAGGACGTTGAACAGCAGACGGTAGTTTTATAAAGCAACATTATAAATCAAACTTCTCCGTGGCTAGCTGAATCATTCCCTACGGAGACTGCGTGCTCACCATCGTGCGGCCTGTTAGCATGCTGCGAAAACAGCCGCTAGCTGCTGGGCGCGATTTCTTTCCGCTACTTCTGATCATAACAAAAATGTATAAAAACACCAAACATCAGATTAAAACCTACCTGATTCGTGTGTAGGTACGTGAGCGGGGGGAGGGTTGGGGTTGTAAGGGTAGAAGGGGAGAGGTTCGGGTGGGTAGAAACCCGGGGGAGAGTTTAGAAAGGAAGAGGGAAGAGTGATGTGAGATCGACTCCACTCCTTTACACAAAGACAACAAAATTATAACCTCTGAACTTTCCCCTTTCACCCAACCCAAACCCCCCCATCCCGAGTTTGACCCGAAGGTGCATCAAATCCCAGTCTATTAAAATAAAAAAAAAGTCATAGTAGCACATTTGTGGGACATTAAGCTTTAACATGCCAGTTAAATTGAAGAGTGTCATTAAAAAAATAAGTTATTGCAAACAATAAAAACATTGTTGCTGTTGTCGTCATAACAGGAGGCTCTGTTGTTGAAAATAACTAATGGCCCACGTGTTTTACAATGTATTTAAACATTATTTATCAAATAGGTGTAGGCCTATGCTTTACCAATGTTTCTTATGTTCATATTTACAAACTTCAATAAAATATTTATTTATAGGGACACTAGTGGGCGCAAAGTGTATTGCAACTCATTTTATAACTTCAATTATTTATCATCTTGGGGAACACACACATATTAGACTTCTGCTTTAAATATATTTATTGAGCAGGTTTAATTGAAGACCATTTATATATATATATATAATTACAATTATTGCAGATACAAAGCCTTGCAGAATACATTATTTCTAAACATTTGTTTGCACATAAAAACATTCAGCATCTTTTTCATTATTTCATTATTCATTATTTTCACTAAAAAATTAAAAAAAAACACAAATACATTTTTCTTTTACTAAATCACAATGTTAGATTATTTTTTTTTTTTAAATCATTGCTTGCTGGACTTATATTATTTTAATGTGTTTGTACACACACACACACACACACACACACACACAGGTATTTGTAGTGTATTTTTTACAATAATACAGAAGCCATAACAATGGAACATTTGACATAAACACTACAAACCAAAGAAAAGGAGATTTAAGACATGATGGAATGCAGCCAAATGTGTACAGTAACACCTTATGTATGCATTGCTAGTATAAATAGCCCATGCAAGATTTATTTTGTGTGTTTATTGTTAATGGTCCTTTTGTAAAGCGACATTTCTGTGAAAGCTTTGTCTTGTTGTGGTGGCCTCAAGCTTAGTCACTGCTGCTGCTGCTACTGCTGCTGCTGCTGCTACTACTCGAGGACTGTGGAAGAAAAGAGAACGATTATATATGTATTCATATTTTAATATATTCTAAATTATAGTTTTCAACACAAACAGCAAATGTTTAATTTAATTTAAGCGGCATTTTACAAATGCATAATAAAAGAGAAGCAACTGCATTTTGTCTCTTCAGATTTGCTGCACTTTGCACTTGTTGAGTCTGCATTTACATTATTTGTTGATAGTGTGTGTATGACATGCCGTTGGAGGCCCGGGGGCTGAGGGGCGTAGGCAGGTTCAAATTTCATAATGTTATCTAGTATTGGCCTTAATACGTCACCTACAGGAGGAGCCCTTTAAAACAACTCTTACGTAACATATCTTTAAACCTAATCTCACCTTGCCGTGTTTGCTCCCCTTATGTGCTTTCTTCATTTTTTTCATCTTCTTCATCTTTTTGTGGCCCTTATGTCCGACCATTCCCATTCCCATTCCAGCCAGTCCACCGGCGCATGCTCCAGCCATGGGATTCAAGCCTCCATGATGATGATGACCTTTGTGGTCACCTTTGTGGCCTTTATGGCCTTTTTGGTGACACCCTTTTGGAGAGTGCGGGTATGGACCTGGGTGAACACCTGCAGTAGGGACTCCTGGATATCCACCTGGAGCCACAGGATAAGGATGAGGTCCCAGAGCTCCATAAGGCATCGCCCCTGGATGTACATTTGGTACCATGGCTGGGTTCATGCCACCTGGGTATTGCCCAGCTGGATATTGCCCACCTGGGTATGCTGGAAGTGCAGGTTGGGGAAAAAGTCCTCCTGATGGAGGTGCAACAGGAAAAGCAGGGTTGTAGTTAGGAGGGAAAGCAGGGTTTGGTGGACCCACTGGAGGGGGAGGACCTGATAGACATAAAAGCACAATACACACATTATTCCTCAGAACATTTATATTATAAAACAGGCCTAAGACAAAATAATAATATGTTGGTTATGTATGATATCCCACCTTGATTTGGCCACATGGTTATGTTTTTAAACACTTCAGGTCTCACACAAAATCCTGAGGAAACAATAAAGAATTAAAAAAAAAATTACATTACATACAAAAAGCAAACATTATTACAAGTGTAACTACACTGTATCTTATCATATCATATACATCAACATGATCTGGGATGATAGCCTTTGTATCGGTCACCACATTTAGTATGCAGTATGGTATCTCTGAATATGATACTTGCATTGTTTTAACCAAAACTATTTTTGTTTTTAAATCAAGTTAAAAAATTCAAATACATTTAGTCAATAGGCTGTACTATACTGTAGGCTACTCAGTACTTTATTTTACAGTAACAAAGGCCTTTAATTACTTGTTTCTTACTTACAAATCTTATAAAATGTAGAAAAGCAATAAATGCTCACATTTGAGAAACTTAAGAATCTTTAACAACTGATCAAATGATCAAACTTGGTTGATGATTAATATTCTGTCAATCAGCTGATCGACTTTTGGATAGTTTTTATTTAATCGTGCCAAGATTTTAAGAATTTCTCTAAAATGGTTTGAAAAATATAGACATATACTCAGTTCCCAATTTATAAGGTAAACATAAGAGTCTAATCCAACAGTCATGCAATTAACTTTATACCTTCAGGGAAATTGAGATTTATTTGTTTCAAAACTTTATTAAAACTACTAACAAAGTAGGCTACTTCAATAACAAAACGATACCACGCGCTAACATTATTTAGTCATTTCCACACACCACATTAATGCACCGATCAAGTCATGACGTGTTTGGATAAATTGTGGCTTTATGCCTAAACAACTACCAGTACTTTCGCAACACATTACAGGTACAATGTTACAGCAATCGCAAACAATAGTCTAAATTATCGGATTGTTCTGGTTGTTTCGTTCTATAAACGCCACAAATAAATAAGTGTGTGAATGTCATTGGTCTTACCTCAGAAAACTTGCTTCAGATTGTGCGTGGGGTTCTGAGATCCCTGTTTGTCTTCCGCATTGAGCTGCAGTGAGGCTGCGAACAAACCAGGAAGTCACGCCCGTTCTTAAAGGTTACGCACGTTATTGACGTAAAACAAGTGCAGCAAGCTATGGATACAAGGTTGATCTACGTGTTTCTGTAGAACAAAAGATGATGATAATTGAATTGTTGTGTCATCCCGAAATGGAAATGGTGGATGTTGAATCCTCCTTTAATCGTCACACATGTACACAGCACACAGTGAAATCCTAGTATAAGGAGCAGTGGGCAGCTATTATACATACACCGCCCATTGAGCAGTGTGGGGGTCCGGTGCCTTGCTCAAGGGCAACTCAGCAGTGCCCAGGAGGCGTGTACTCCAATCTTGATCCGTGCATGAGTGATATGGTGTTTTCCATGACACATACACACACATACCTGACTTGATATTACTGAGTCATACTTCATAGTTGCACGAAAATCCATGACATCATGGATCAACAGTTATGTAAAGAGCTAAGCATACAACACAGGGATTTCTACAGCTTTCATAAACGTGAATTCTGACAAAAACAACAAATGTTTTGACTAAAATAACTTCTTGTGGCTCACCTACTAACCAATCGATGCCCAACAATGTTTTTATTTTATTTATTTATTTACTAGCCTACTAATATAACTTTTTACAGCAAACATTTTTGACATGTCATGATAGGAAAAGCACAGCTGCAGTTAGTAGCAATAATGACGGCTGTGTTCGATTTAGATATGTTCAATTTAGGGTTCCAGTTAAAGCTCATTTTCACAGGAGACGATTAAACTTTTAGGAAAAGCACAGGTGTTACTAATAACATTAATGATGATTCAAGTGTCCCAGTAAGTCATGACAGTGTGACATTGAGCCTGCATGCACAATACCAGTAAATCAAAGCAGTTCAATTACATTTCATTACCTTCATTGTGCTTATTCTACTGTGACATGTCAAAAATGTATCCAGGAAAAAAGGCATGTATGTGCTCACTGCTGACAGTGAAGGAATAACATTTATTTTAGTTCTCTCAAAAACAATCATTTTATTATGTCATTAAAAACACACATTTCAATTCTTATAATGTATCTAGATCACCATTTATTAATCCAGTTGTAAGTATTTAATAGAAAAAAAGAGCGTAATGAGAACAAGTCCAAGAAGAAGAAGGCATACTTTAACAAGGGGCTATCTATGCAGCTCAAACTGATGACAAAAAATAAAAAGCTAAGAAGTAGTAACACAAAGAAAAACAGTGCAAAAGCTTGATATGTAGATTAAAACAAGTATAAAAGTTATGTAGAGCAACAAGACTGAAGAGACATTAACCTGTCCACAACACACTGAGCAGTCAGTCGAGCATCCGGGTCACAGTCCCAACAATCAGTCAGGAGCTCCTGCAGCACAGATCCCTGGAAGTTGTGATAATAAGACAATAAATTGCCAAACTTAATTTAGGATCATATACATGTTCACGAGTAATCCAGTACATTTATCTTCATTGCTACTTAGCCAATACAAAAAACAGCATGTTCAAGTGAGAAGCACCTGTGTAAGATTACCTGTGGTAGCAGTTCCCAGTGTTTAGGAATGTTATTTGGGAGTCACTTTGGAGGGTGCTGGTATGGAGTTGGGTAAACACATACAGGAGGGTCTGCTGGAGATTCACCGGGAGCCACATTTGGTGCCATGCCAGTTGGGTATTGACAACTTGGGTATTGGTCACCTTGGTACGTTGGAAGTGCAGATTTGGGGAAAGATCCTCCAATAGGCGGTCCACCAGGATTGGAGTTAGAAGGGTAAACACACCTTGGTGGATCCTCTGGATGGGGAGGATCTGATAGACATAAAAGCACAATACACACATTATTCCTCAGAACATTTGTATTATAAAATAGGTCTAAGACAAAATAATAATATGTTGGTTATGTATGATAAATGCATTAGGAATTCACGCCCGTTTACGTAAAAGAAAGTCCAGACAGCTATGGATAAAAAGTTGATCAACGTGTTTCTGTGGTACAAAAGATAGTGATAATGGAATTATTGGAAATGGAAATGGAGGATCTTGAATCCTCTTTTAATCGTCACACATGTACACAGCACAGCACACACAGTGAAATCCTAGTATGAGGAGCAGAGGGCAGCTATTATACATACAGCCCCCAGGGAGCAGTGTGGGGGTCCGGTGCCTTGCTCAAGTGCCCAGGAGGCGTGTACCAAAGTGATATGGTGTTTGCCATGACACACACAGACACAGACACACACATACCTCTAACTTGACATTACTGAGTAATAAACATAAATCCATGACCTCATTATTATTATTATTACATGTCAATACATTTGGTGGCATGGATGGGTTTGTGCCAGTTGGGTATTGACAACTTGGGTATTGGTCACCTTGGTACATTGGAAGTGCAGATTTGGGGAAAGATCCTCCAATAGGCGGTCCACCAGGATTACCAGGGTTGGAGTTATAAGGGTAAACACACCTTGGTGGATCCTCTGGATGGGGAGGACCTGATAGACATAAAAGCACAATACACACATTATTCCTCAGAACATTTGTATTATAAAACAGGCCTAAGACAAAATAATAATATGTTGGTTATGTATGATATCCCACCTTTATTTGAGCACATGGTTATGTTTTTAAACACTTCAGGTCTCACACAAAATCCTGAGGAAACAATAAAGAAGTAAAATCACATTACATGCAAAAAAGAGAACATTATTACAAGTGTAACTACACTGTATCGTATCATATCATATACATCAACATGATCTGGGATGATAGCCTTTGTATCTGTCAACACATTTGGTATACAGTATGGTATCTCTGGTATATATGATACTTACATTGTTTTAACCAAAACACAAAACATTTAAATCAGCTTTTAAAAGTTTGTAATGTGTTTAGTCAATAGGCTGTACTGTATTATAATGTAGGCTACTCAGTACTTTATTTTTTACAGTAACAAAGGCCTTTAATTAATTGTTTCGTCCAACAAACCCAAAAATATTCAACTTACAATCTTATAAAATGTGAGTGTGTGTAAATGGTCATCACTACTGATGAGCTGATGTGCACCTTGAGTGAAGACTCTGACTCTGTATGTATGACTTGTTGATGATTATTATTCTGTCAATTAGCTGATCGACTTTTTGATAGTTTTATTTGATCGTGCCACGATTTTAAGAGTTTCTCTAAATTGTAATTGCATTGGTTTAAATAAAAAAGTGTTAAAAATATAAAAGTACACTCAGTTCCCAATTTATAAGGTAAACCTAAGAGTCTAATCCAACAGTCATGCAATGAACTTTATACCTTCAGGAGAATTGAGATTACTTTGTTTTAAAACTTTATTACAACTACTAACAAAGTAGGCTACTTCAATAACAAACTATACCACGCGCTAACATTATTTAATCATTAGCACACATTACATTAATGCACCGATCAAGTCATGACGTGTTTAGATAAATTGTGGTTACTGTAAAAAGTTACAGGTACGATATGACAGAAATCACAAACAGTAGTCTACATTATCTGATTGATCTGGTAGTTTATGTTAATCTCTGTCTGTGAATGTCATTGGTCTTACCTCAGAAAACTTGCTTCAGATTGTGCGCGAAATTCTGAGATCCCTGTTTGTCTTCAGCATTCATCTGCAGGGAGGCAGCAAACAAAATGCATTGGGAAGACACACCCGTTTGTGTTATTTACGTAAAAGCAAGTCCAGACAGCTATGGATAAAAAGTTGATCAACGTGTCTCCGTGGTACAAAGGATATCACACATGTACACAGCACAGCACACACAGTGAAATCCTAGTATGAGGAGCAGTGGGCAGCTATTATACATACAGCCCCCAGGGAGCAGTGTGGGGGTCCGGTGCCTTGCTCAAGTGCCCAGGAGGCGTGTACCAAAGTGATATGGTGTTTGCCATGACACCCACAGACACACACATACACCTAACTTGACATTACTGAGTAATAAACATAAATCCATGACATCATTATTATTATTATATTATTATATATTATATATATATATTATATTACATATTATTATATTATTTAACAGACGCTCTTATCCAGAGCGACTTACAGCAACTAACTTCAGGGACAATCCCCCTGGAGCAACTTGAGGTTACCTTGGTCAGGGGCACAATGGTGGCAGCCCTGGAGTTCTGTTTGGATGGCGTATCTGTCATGATCTTGGTTTCTGTTTCCTGTTTTATTTTTGAAATGTCCCCTTCCCCTTGTGTCATGTCTGTTCTTACTTCCTGCCCTTGTGTTTTCTGCCTTTCTCCCCAGGTGTCTCGTTCCCTTCATCAGTTTCCTCCTGTGTATTTGCCTTTCTCTCCCAGCTGTGTCTCGTTCCCTTGTTTAGTGTCTGTGTGTATATATCCCTGTCTGTCCCAGTGTTCCTTGTGAGTTCGTCATCTAAGTGTCACCCCTGTTGTTGGTGTCTCCTCGTGCTCTGCTCCTCGTGCTCCTTGTGTCTTCCTGGTTTGTGTTTTCAGTTTTATTTGTTACTTTGTATTTTTACTAGCTTTTCATAAAATAAAGCTCTCTTTTTGTTAGAACCTTGTCCAGTGTACTGCATTTGGGTCCTCACCTTTTCCTCACCGTGACAGTATTACTAGGCCATCACCACCACCACCCCTTGATCATGGATCAACAGTTATATAAACAGCTAAGCATACAACACAGGGATTTCTAAAGCTTTCATAAACGTGATTCTGACAAAAACAACAAAGGTTTTGACTAAAGTAACTTCTAAAATCACCTACCAACCAATCGATGAGCAACAATGTTTTATTTATTTTTTATTGTTTTACAACTACTCTACCAATCAAACTTTTTACAGCAAGCATTTTGACATGTCATGATATGAAAAGCACAGCTGCAGTTAGTAACAATGATGACGGCTGTGTTCGATTTAGGTTAGGGTTCGAGGTAAAGGACCTTTTCACAGGAGACGATAACTTTTAGGAAAAGCACAGGTGTTACTAATAACATTAATGATGATTCAAGTGTCCCAATAAGTCATGACAGTGTGACATTGAGCCTGCATGCACAATACCAGTAAATCAAAGCAGTTCAATTACATTTCATTACCTTCATTGTGCTTATTCTACTGTGACATGTCAAAAATGTATCCAGGAAAAAAGGCATGTATGTGCTCACTGCTGACAGTGAAGGAATAACATTTATTTTAGTTCTCTCAAAAACAATCATTTTATTATGTCATTAAAAACACACATTTCAATTCTTATAATGTATCTAGATCACCATTTATTAATCCAGTTGTAAGTATTTAATAGAAAAAAAGAGCGTAATGAGAACAAGTCCAAGAAGAAGAAGGCATACTTTAACAAGGGGCTATCTATGCAGCTCAAACTGATGACAAAAACTAAAAAGCTAAGAAGTAGTAACACAAAGAAAAACAGTGCAAAAGCTTGATATGTAGATTAAAACAAGTATAAAAGTTATGTAGAGCAACAAGACTGAAGAGACATTAACCTGTCCACAACACACTGAGCAGTCAGTCGAGCATCCGGGTCACAGTCCCAACAATCAGTCAGGAGCTCCTGCAGCACAGATCCCTGGAAGTTGTGATAATAAGACAATAAATTGCCAAACTTAATTTAGGATCATATACATGTTCACGAGTAATCCAGTACATTTATCTTCATTGCTACTTAGCCAATACAAAAAACAGCATGTTCAAGTGAGAAGCACCTGTGTAAGATTACCTGTGGTAGCAGTTCCCAGTGTTTAGGAATGTTATTTGGGAGTCACTTTGGAGGGTGCTGGTATGGAGTTGGGTAAACACATACAGGAGGGTCTGCTGGAGATCCACCGGGAGCCACATTTGGTGCCATGCCAGTTGGGTATTGACAACTTGGGTATTGGTTACCTTGGTACAGTTGGAAGTGCAGATTTGGGGAAAGATCCTCCAATAGGCGGTCCACCAGGATTGGAGTTAGAAGGGTAAACACACCTTGGTGGATCCTCTGGATGGGGAGGATCTGATAGACATAAAAGCACAATACACACATTATTCCTCAGAACATTTGTATTATAAAATAGGTCTAAGACAAAATAATAATATGTTGGTTATGTATGATAAATGCATTAGGAATTCACGCCCGTTTACGTAAAAGAAAGTCCAGACAGCTATGGATAAAAAGTTGATCAACGTGTTTCTGTGGTACAAAAGATAGTGATAATGGAATTATTGGAAATGGAAATGGAGGATCTTGAATCCTCTTTTAATCGTCACACATGTACACAGCACAGCACACACAGTGAAATCCTAGTATGAGGAGCAGAGGGCAGCTATTATACATACAGCCCCCAGGGAGCAGTGTGGGGGTCCGGTGCCTTGCTCAAGTGCCCAGGAGGCGTGTACCAAAGTGATATGGTGTTTGCCATGACACACACAGACACAGACACACACATACCTCTAACTTGACATTACTGAGTAATAAACATAAATCCATGACCTCATTATTATTATTATTACATGTCAATACATTTGGTGGCATGGATGGGTTTGTGCCAGTTGGGTATTGACAACTTGGGTATTGGTCACCTTGGTACATTGGAAGTGCAGAATTGGGGAAAGATCCTCCAATAGGCGGTCCACCAGGATTACCAGGGTTGGAGTTATAAGGGTAAACACACCTTGGTGGATCCTCTGGAGGGGGAGGATCCTGATAGACATAAAAGCACAATACACACATTATTCCTCAGAACATTTGTATTATAAAACAGGCCTAAGACAAAATAATAATATGTTGGTTATGTATGATATCCCACCTTGATTTGAGTACATGGTTATGTTTTTAAACACTTCAGGTCTCACACAAAATCCTGAGGAAACAATAAAGAAGTAAAATCACATTACATGCAAAAAAGAAAACATTATTCCAAGTGTAACTACACCGTGTCTTAGCTGTCACCACATTTGGTATACTGTATGTATCTCTGGTATATTACATTACAGGTCATTTAGCAGACGCTGTGAACACCTCAGGCGTACAATGGTGGCAGCCTGGTATTGAACTCTCAAACCTTCTGGTTTGGAAGGTGTACCACCAGACCACTAGGCCATCACCACCATATGATACTTACATTGTTTTTTTATCAAAAACTCCAAAAATTTAAATCAGGTTTTAAAAGTTGTTAATACGTTTAGTCAATAGGCTGTACTATACTGTAGGCTACTCAGTACTTTATTTTACACTAACAACGGCTTTTAATTACTCGTTTCAAACCCAAAGATATTCAACTTACAATCTTATCAAATGTAGAAAAGCAACAAATACTCACATTTGAGAACCTTAAGAATCTTTAAGAACTAATAAAATGATCAATCTTGGTTGATGATTAATATTCTGTCAATTAGCTGATCGACTTTTTGATAGTTTTATTTAATCGTGCCAAGATTTTAAGAGTTTCTCTAAATTGTAATTGCATTGGTTTGATAAATAGTGTTACAAATATAAAAGTACACTCAGTTCCAAATGTATAATGTACAGTCATGCAATGAAGTTTAAACCTTCACGGAAATTGAGATGACTTTTGTCACGATTCTAACTTTATGTTTCCTTGTTTTATTTTGTAAAGTTCACTCCCCTTGTGTTATGTCTCGTTGTACTTCCTGTCTTTGTTTTTCCCTCCCCCTGTGATCGTTGATTTGTTCCTCCTGTGTCTTTGCCTTTCCCCCCCAGCTGTGTCTCGTTCCCTCGTGTCTGTGTATATATCCCTGTCTGTCCCAGTGTTCCTTGTCGGATCATCATCCATGTTACATTGTTGTTACCTGCTGTGTTTCGTCGTGTCTGCTGCTGGTTGGCTTGTGTCTTCAGTTGTATTTGTTACTTTGTATTTTTGCTAGCTTTTAGGTAAAATAAAGCTCTTTTTGTTAAACTCTTGTCTGGCGTCCTGCAACTGGGTCTTCTCCTTTCCTCAACCGTGACAACTTTTTTGAAAACTTTATTAAAACTACTAACAAAGTAGGCTACTTCAATAACAAACTATACCACGCGCTAACATTATTTAGTCATTTCCACACATCACATTAATGCATCGATCAACGGTCATTAAGTGTTTGGATAAATTGTGGTTTTATGCCTAAATAACTACCAGTAGGCGTAATTACGCAACACATTCGCCATTTAACTCCACATTACAGGTACGATATGACAGAAATCACAAACAGTAGTCTACATTATCTGATTGATCTGGTAGTTTATGTTAATCTCTGTCTGTGAATGTCATTGGTCTTACCTCAGAAAACTTGCTTCAGATTGTGCGTGAAATTCTGAGATCCCTGTTTGTCTTCCGCATTCATCTGCAGGGAGGCAGCAAACAAAATGCATTGGGAAGACACACCCGTTATTTACGTAAAAGCAAGTCCAGACAGCTATGAATAAAAAGTTGATCAACGTGTTTCCGTGGTACAAAGGATATCACACATGTACACAGCACAGCACACACAGTGAAATCCTAGTATGAGGAGCAGTGGGCAGCTATTATACATACAGCCCCCAGGGAGCAGTGTGGGGGTCCGGTGCCTTGCTTAAGGGCAACTCAGCAGTGCCCAGGAGGCATGTACCAAAGTGATATGGTGTTTGCCATGACACACACATACACCTAACTTGATATTACTGAGTAATAAACATAAATCCATGACATCATTATTATTATTATTATATATATATATATATATATATATATATATATATATATATATATATATATATTATTTAACAGACGCTCTTATCCAGAGCGACTTACAGCAACTAACTTCAGGGACAATCCCCCTGGAGCAACTTGGGGTTACCTTGGTCAGGGGCACAATGGTGGCAGCCCTGGAGTTCTGTTTGGATGGCGTATCACTAGACCACTAGGCCATCACCACCACCACCCCTTGATCATGGATCAACAGTTATATAAACAGCTAAGCATACAACACAGGGATTTCTAAAGCTTTCATCAACGTGATTCTGACAAAAACATCAAAGGTTTTGACTAAAGTAACTTCTAAAATCACCTACCAACCAATCGATGAGCAACAATCTTTTATTTATTTTTTATTGTTTTACCAATCAAACTTTTTACAGCAAGCATTTTGACATGTCATGATATGAAAAGCACAGCTGCAGTTAGTAACAATGATGACGGCTGTGTTCGATTTAGGGTTCGAGGTAAAGGACCTTTTCACAGGAGACAATTTTTAGGAAAAGCACAGGTGTTACTAATAACATTAATGATGATTCAAGTGTCCCAGTAAGTCATGACAGTGTGACATTGAGCCTGCATGCACAATACCAGTAAATCAAAGCAGTTCAATTACATTTCATTACCTTCATTGTGCTTATTCTACTGTGACATGTCAAAAATGTATCCAGGAAAAAAGGCATGTATGTGCTCACTGCTGACAGTGAAGGAATAACATTTATTTTAGTTCTCTCAAAAACAATCATTTTATTATGCCATTAAAAACACACATTTCAATTCTTATAATGTATCTAGATCACCATTTATTAATCCAGTTGTAAGTATTTAATAGAAAAAAAGAGCGTAATGAGAACAAGTCCAAGAAGAAGAAGGCATACTTTAACAAGGGGCTATCTATGCAGCTCAAACTGATGACAAAAACTAAAAAGCTAAGAAGTAGTAACACAAAGAAAAACAGTGCAAAAGCTTGATATGTAGATTAAAACAAGTATAAAAGTTATGTAGAGCAACAAGACTGAAGAGACATTAACCTGTCCACAACACACTGAGCAGTCAGTCGAGCATCCGGGTCACAGTCCCAACAATCAGTCAGGAGCTCCTGCAGCACAGATCCCTGGAAGTTGTGATAATAAGACAATAAATTGCCAAACTTAATTTAGGATCATACACATGTTCAGGAGTAATCCAGTACATTTATCTTCATTGCTACTTAGCCAATACAAAAAACGGTATGTTCAAGTGAGAAGCACCTGTGTAAGATTACCTGTGGTAGCAGTTCCCAGTGTTTAGGTATGGAAGGTCTCTTGTCCATGTGGAACACGTAGTTGACGAGGCTCTCCAGTGTTACGTTGGCTCCCAGCTCAGATTCATAAGGCAGCAGATGCTGTGGAGCAATATCGCCTGCAGATGGAGACATTCGCATGAATTTTAACATCCATTTAGTGCCACGATATACAGTAGGTAAAGTTAATCCAAGCAGTGCAGAAACAGCTGATTATACAGATCAACCTCAGGTAAGTGTTTCTTTTTTTAAAGTACAGTGAGAACAAAATTCAGAATCAAAATCCGGTTAATCGCGAAGTAGGTTTTCACACAATTTGCTTTGGTGTATTGATGCATAACATAAACATAGTAAGAGAACATTTAAACATTCAAGTACAAAATGTCAAGAAATATAAATATAACAAATATGTACAATATATCTGAATTAAATCTAAATGAAGTACAGAGTTTCTGTGGATTACAGTAGCAGTTTTAAAGATGGACAGAGTTGGAAACCCATCTGAATGGCGATGGCTTTGCATGATCTGATCAAGTTTACCTTCAAATAAATCCGAGCAGCGCATCCAGATCTCCCAAAGCAGCAGGGCCAGAGCATAGATGTCCCCCTGCATGAGACACCAGCTATTTCTTAGGTTTACAGAGCCTTCCAGGATCTCAGGGGGCATGTAGCGCAGCGTGCCCAGCTGAGCATGACCCTGCAGATGGATAGTAATGTGAATTTGTTGTTTTTCATGTTTCAGATGTTGTCCCTCTGCACTCATTTATTCTAGGAGAAATTCTAATGATCACAAAAGAAGCCACTTTGCACAAAGATAACTTTCTTTAGGATTTCACTGTACCGTGAATCAACAATAATACGTTTTGGCTCCGCCTGGGTCTCACCTCCATGTTTGTCGCGTGGCTCTGCCAGCGGCCCTGTCCTGAACAAAATCGCAGAATGGTTGAACATCCAAAATCACACAGGGCGCAGGTACCATCTGCTCTCACGAGCACGTTGGAGCTGCTGAAGTCTCTGTGGGCCACAGGAGGTTTATGCACATCTGCAAGAGAAGACACACATGTGTAATAATAAGAATCTTCTGATTTGTTTGGATATTTAAATGCATTGGACTTTATAAATCAAGAAAGACACACAAGCCTGTTTAGCCATGAAGCCTGCTTCATGTTTATAATCATGAATCACACACACACACACACACACACACACACACACACACACACACACACACACACACACACACACACACACACACACACACACACACACACACACTCTGGCCAATACCATGTCTGTGAAGGTCAGAGTGGAGATAGGAAATTCCCTGTGATAAAGACTGGCACAGCTTCAGGGAAAACATCCAGTTGGTGGTGTGATTACACAGATAGTAGTGAAGAGAACCCTGAAATCAAAGGGATGCCAGTTACTTATGTCTAATGATGTGAACATTAAAGCGTTTAAAGCCACAAGTGTACAATAAAGATACGAGTGTAGTAATCATGTAGCTTCTTCACTGACGCCAGCTGCCTGCTGCTGCAGGACAGACATCTTACCAATGAGCTGAAACTCACTAAAGGCGCCGTAGAGCTGAGGAGAGCTGCAGATTCAGGTGATTAGTCTCTGTAGGTTCATCACTATGAGCATTGTCTTCACATTATCATTTGATTGTTATTATAAAAATGATTGATTATAGCCGCTTTAAGCATTCAGTAGTGGTACAATTTCACGATTTTCAAAATTAAATTGCTTCAAAGAGTCAAACCCTTAAACCCCTTTCTTTGCTTCCTTACTCTAACTCTTTCTTCTGTTCCTTCACCTTTTTCCTTGAATAACTTTTGACCTCTCAGAAAATGGGAAAACACACAATTAACTCTTTAACTCACACATTCAGCAAATTGCAGGACAATGTGCCAACTGTCTCCATCGGGTTTCCTCCCAGAGCCCAGAAAGTTGACGATGCCAGCATGTTTCATCAGTGGTAGCTCATAAACCTCCTTCTCTGCAGTAAATATCTGTTTCCAGCGTGCAGGGAAAACTTTCACGGCCACCATGGATCCCTGGTATTTCCCCTGCCAAACAGTTGCAAAATGCCCGAGGCCCACGATCTGACAAGGTCGTGATCATACAGGTAAAATGTTTAGATATATCACTTAACTGAATGATTTATAATATTTTGCACACCATACAGAATACATCCATATATGGGCTTACCTGCTGTAGTTCAATGTCAGCAATGTCAATCTCAGAGGTTTTTGTTGTTTGGCAGGAACAGAGTCGTGACACACTGTAATCATCCAGGGAGGGGGGATTCTCCTCTAAAACAAGTAAAGTAGACAGCTCTTGTAATTAACACACACTCATTTAAGGAAATATGACAGTAAAGTCACTATTAATTTGAAACTAGCGTGACTGAATCTTCTTGAAGCGTAACAAACAAAGGACAGAGGTAAGGGAGTGTTCGAGAAGAGATAAACACCAAGGTCAGTCTATCACAGAGAATGAAACAGTTACAAGGTCAAACATCATGAGAACTGAGTCAGAGTTTAGAAAACGTGGAAACGTGGCTGAACAATATTTTTCTCTAATCCTTCGAGAAGCAGAGAGGGTATTTGACCCAGAAACAAGACCTAAATCAAGACAATAAACTCCTTTTCAAACAACAACAGTTAAAGTACTGTAAAGGCATTTGATATATTCTAGTTTAACCCCCATGTTCTGCTCCTGTGTTTCGCAATAGCAACAACATGAGTTCCTTTATATCATGTCACCGATCACTGTGACAAGAACAGCTGTTAAGATATACTGCTACATTAATGCATTCTCCAATCAGCACAGTCAAATTATATGTAATTCCCATTGTTGTCCACTAAGTAGACAGTCAGACTTTTGCTTTTCTATCTTGATGTTGAAAACAAAAGAAATCGTACTTTTCTCTTTTGTTATTGTTCTCCATTTGGCTGCAACGATCAGCAGGAAGCACAGGACGAGCAAAGTTCCAGTCAGAATTATTACAGCCGCTTTCATGCTTTCTAAGAAGAAAACAAACTGTTTATGTTATATGTGAATGATAAATAACACCTCTTCTGAGACAATCGAGTGTGTTTATTACTTTACATGTATCGTTATTAAGTGAATTTACAGCATGTCAAATAAAAAGAGCAAACATACGATATTATCTGAACAAAAGGCTAAGAGGATCTTCCAATTTTAAAATTGATGAGGGAGAAGAAGGTGGTTTATCTGGACGAAAACAATACCTTACTCTGGTACAATGTCAGGATATTATTTTATCAAATATGTTGGTTGCCAGTGATTTTCAGTGATTAGGTAGCAATCTCATCATACCTACAGAGTAAGAGTAGGTGGCTCGAAGCTCTTGCGACTCAGGGGTCCAAGTGATGTTGCTATTGCAGAGGTCTGTGTTGCACACACATTTAATGAGGCGACTGTTGTAGCGTGTTTGTGCCTTGCAGGTTGCGTCTGGGCAAGACTTTTCAGCCATATCACAAGCTGCAACAAAAGAAATCAGTAACACGATAGACACAAATGAAAAAAAAAAATGATGAGAATCATACTAAGCCTGCAGGCTCGACTACATACGTAATACATTATAAACAATAAGGCAATTAACCAGTTTAATGTAATGATGGGTTTGAGGAGTAAATAAGAAATGTGTATGACTCTTATAACGGTACAAGAAAAGAATCTAGACCATGCGGACTGGTCCAGAAGTACTAGTCCAGATATTTGACGTTTTACTACGGTTTCTTACCGAGAAGATCGACCTCTGGCTGGCCATCGATGATCAGAAAATAGCCCACGCAGCATTGGGTGTTCTCACAGAGCTGCACCGGCCCATTCACAATGCCAGCAGTTGTGTATTTGTTGTTCTGAGGAGTCACTTGAAATGCACATTGTCTCTTCTGAGGAAAAGACTGGCCGGAGATGCATATAAAGATGCATTCTGGGAGGAGGAAGAAAGACAAACAGATGCTGTAGTTGGGCAAAAATAACCTTTTCTTTCGGGTTATTGTGATCATTGTGATCTGGGCTTTATTGTGACACTTGTACTCTATAATGCTAGCAAATTAGAGCAATAATCTTAAACTTATTTTCTACTATTGTACTCATAGTTTGTCTTTCTGGCTAACAATATGATCTAAATTGTTGTTTAAAGTAAATATTTAACTACAATATACAGCTTTATCATTCATTTTAAGAGTGTCTAAAACTAATCTTCATAATCTTCACAAGATAATTTATTAGAGTCAATATCACATAGAATGTCTTTACATTTATTGTATGTATTTACACAGACAATCAACTTCAGTTGCACGACTAAGCTGAAACAATTAGACTTGCTGAATTGCTGAAAGAATGAGCTCAGTCTAAGGTTTGCCTGTAGACATAGTATTATGACTTGGCCATGCATGATTTGCATGTGGGTAAGTCAAGAAGCCCAAATGTCCATCTTATCAGGAGCCACAATATTCCCAATAGATTGCTGCTGTTACAATGTTCCTGACTGTGAATACTTTCAGTGAATTACTGTTCAAATGATCCGTTCTCATCAAGTGTTTCCCTGATGCTTGCTGATGCAGGGGATTTAATCCACTCAAGAAACACTCTTTCCAGGAACATGTTATCAGCACTGTAGTTAAAGGGAATACACTGGTAGCATTTATTGACCCATGCAGCATTAATTATAGGCCAAAAACAAGACTCAAAGGAGGTAGATATATATGTAACTACAATTTCCCTGCATGATTAAAATATGGCTTTTACAAATGGAGGGAAGGATGAGCATTGCATTATTATGGTTAGGAGTTACAGCAGGCCAAAAACAATAGACAGAGAGAAATACATACACATGCAGTTCAGTAGTTTCAAAGGAGGAAGATTTTTTTTTGAAAGCCATCTCACTCACCCACAGCCAAAATCAGCCACCACTGTTGCAGGATCATCGTATCTCTGAGCCGGGACTGGCCAAGCAGGGGAGTGAGTATTTATCAGTCCTGGGAATGTGAGAGGAGTTTCCCACGTTTCCCCACATCACTCCCACTGCCACACACCTGCATCTCCAACATATTCTGCCTGCCACACAATGGGCTGTGGGAATACAGGACATTTATCAACATAATCATCTCCCACTGTTAAGGAATATCAACAGCACTCAAGTGGGGTGTTTTGGGCTACAGGTAAACTTAAAGAATCAAAGGTGTTTTAGACAAATTCACTGGGGCCACAGAAAGAGGCACTTGAACTCAATAAAAACATCTAGTGGTTTTTTTATTGGTCCCTTAAAAAAACAAACAGTAGCCGAATAATAAAAGGAAAATAACAGAAGTGATGATATGCCATAATCAGGACTAAATCTAAATTATGAAGCATTAGATAAAAGTTGATTGATGATTGAAGTTGATGATTACTTTTTGATTCACAAATTCCCATTACCGTGTCAAAATTATGGCTAGGTCATCATTATGTTTTTAAATGTAGCCTATACTTGTTTGGTTTATGATCAAATAACTGATTACATTTCTATTTGCAAGACTCAAATCAAATGTAAAGAAAAATGATGGAGAAACTATGTTTTCCAAAAATATACATAGCCTACCCTATATGCTTTTTTATCTGAATTCCTGCCCCCATGTCTTGTAAAATTTACAAGACTAACTTAAATAAATAAATACACTTTGTAAAAATTCAATCTCCAGTTGTGTTTAGCTAGTAATGTAATGCTAACATGTTCAACTAACATGGTGCACGTGATAAACATGAACGTGCATTTTAGCTGCCATTGTGAGAATGTTAGCATTTAGCTCTCTGAGTATTTTAAAACTGTTTTACCTTTTGTTTTAAATTATTATTTATTATTTAAATTGTTTTATTGTTTAGTTTTTGGTGGATGGGGATTTTGACTGTCTTGGATACACTCTTTATTACGTAGCTTTAAAGTTAACCGACAATAACACATTTTAATTATCACTAACTGCCACTATTTTTATGTCTTGAAAGGCTGTGGTTTTCATTTTAGTTCACCCCTTGAGGGCGGAGTTTATAAGGAATACGGTCCGATCCATGGGTCCGAGGCTAACTCTGTGTATTCGTGCTGCCCAGAGCGTCAAAACGGACACACCTAGTTTTCAATCAGATTAATTAGACAGGTACCTGCGGAGCGGGCGGCCATAGCAGCTACACTTCGGAAGCTAGTGGGTCCCAGAATAAAAAGGGCAAATCAACTTAATATTACTTAATTATCAGGCTAAAACCCTACTACACATGACCCTAAAACATTTTAAAGTTTCGTTTGTTGTTATATATTTCGTCAGGCAGGGGTTTTAGGAATGAAGGCCATCACAAAAAAGCTAGCGTTAGCCGATGTTTTTGCGGATGACTCTGAAAATGAGCGAACATTTTACGGCTTTTCTGACCGCGAAATCAGCGACCACTGCAATAAGGTGAGCAATAAAGCTTTAATATTTCCAAACCCAACATCAGATTGGAAAGGTAAACATTAACCTTTTGTTAAACTTAGAAAAAGACACTTAGTTTGGTTAATTTATGATATAACGCTATCAAATTGGGAACTGTAGGGATACTTACATGCAGTTTACATACTATGTTTTTTTTATATTCTGCTACAACAAGAAGTTTAGACTAAAACAGATTAATTTAACTGTGAAAACTAAGGTGTAAGAGATGTATCACGATCCAAATGAGAAATTATCTCCATCAGAATTCAAATTTGGAAGAGGAAGATGAAGAGGAAGATGAAGCCCAGCCTGACCTTTCCCCCAAGAAGCAGAAGGCCACATCTAAACCATGTTCTGGTGCCAAGACCTTCAGGCTGAGGGTGGCTCTCCGCTCCACTCCTTCTACCCAGCAGTCCACTGATGAGGAGGAGGCAGAGGAGGAAGAAAATAGGACAATAAAGAGAGGGGTGAAGTGGGCAGGAAAGACCACTCGGGCAAAGAAGAGACGTGTTAAATTTGAAGATGAGGAGATGGCAGTGGCTCTGTTGTCTCCTGAAGAGCGCGGATCTGATTCAGCAGAAGATGCACCCACTTCTTTTCTGGACAAGAGAGAACAGAACATCAAGGCCAACAAAGCAATGGTAAACCAGAAACACACTGACCATTTACAGTATTGTACTATTTGAAAACTGACAGACTGATTTAACTAATGTATTTAAAGCTGTGGTTCCCAATGTAGAGCCTAAGAATACCCAGCAAAATGAAAGTTCACACTCTCTGTATACATACACCAAAGAGAGCGCTATTATCTACTACATCTACAGCTACTATGTTTAAACTTTTTTTTGCATATAGTAGAACCAGACAAAAGTCAGAGGTGTTGGTACAGGACACATGAATTTGACTTGAATATCAATGGAAATCAACTAAAATTGTGATATTGGTGTAATGTAAAACAAATACTTTTAGTTTCAAGTGCTGAAAAACTTCCCTAACTTAACCATGAATCTAATCCTTTTTATCCTCCCTGTTTTCTAACAGTTGGCTCAGCTGATGGCAGACCTGCAGAAGATGCCAGGAGGTGTAGGGATTCTGAATAAACAAGCAGGCAAACAGAAGACAAAAGAGCGAGGTTCTGTGAGTAGAAGATGATTAAAAACAATGTCTCACACACCAGCAAGGTTTTTGTAGTATTTCTAAATGGACCTACAATCCCCTCCAAAGCTATTGGAACAGCGAGGCCAATTCCTTTATTTTAGCTGTGCACTGAAAACAATTGGGTTTGACGTCAAAAGATGAATATGAGACAAAAGATCAGTCGTTCAGCTTCCATTTCCAGGTATTTACATCTAGATCAGTTAAACAACTTAGAAGATAGCATCTTTTATTTACTGACAGGTGGTTTTTGTTGCCCAGGTGTACATCGATAGTTCAAACAATAAATGGCACTGAATGTCTATTCTCAGTTTCAGCTTTGGGTTTTGCCTGTACAGACTGCTTTTATAGTTTTAAAGGTGTAGCCAACATGAAGACCAGAGAGCTGTCTGTGGGAGAAAAGCAAGCAATGTTGAAACTGAGAGAAGATGGAAGATCAATCAGAGCCATTGCACAAACATTGGCCATAGCCAGTACAACCATTTGGAATGTCCCGAAGAAGAAAGACACCACTGGTGTACTGAGCAACAGACGTCAAACTGGTAGACCAAGGAAAACATCAGCAGCTGATGACAGAAACATTGTGAGAACTGTAAAGAAAAACTCTAAAACAACTGTCAGTGACATCACCAACAACCTCCAGAGGGCAGGAGTGAAGGCTTCACAATCCACCGTTCACAGAAGACTTTGGGAACAAAAGTACAGAGGCTACACCAGAAGATGGAAACCACTCATTAGCATTAAGAACAGGAAGGCCAGATTGAAATTTGCCAAAAAGTAAAGAGACGACGCTCAAAAGTTCTGGGACAAAGTTTTATGGACTGATGAGACCAAGATGAACCTTTACCAAAGTGATGGAGAGGCTAACGCGTGGAGAAAGAAAGGATCTTCTCATGATCCCAATCACACGAGCTCATCTGTGAAACACGGTGGAGGTAATGTCATGGCTGGGGCTCGCATGGCTTCTTCTGGGACGGGCTCATTGATCTTCTTTGATGATGCAACACATGATGGCAGCAGCAACATGAACTCAGAAGTCTACAGGAACATTTTGTCTGCCAATTTAAAGAGAGATGCAACCAAACTGATGGGGAGATCCTTCATCATGCAGCAAGACAACGACCCAAAACACACTGCCAAAACAACCAAGGAGTTCACCAGGGGAAAGAAGTGGAAGGTTTTCGACTGGTCAAGTCAATCTCCAGACTGAAACCCTATTGAGCATTTTACCTGCTAAAGAGGAGACTGAAGGGAGAAACCCCCCGAAACAAACAACTGAAAGAGGCTGCGGTGAAAGCCTGGAGAGGCTTCACAAAAGAAGAATGCAAAGGCTTGGCGACGTCAATGGGTCGCAGGCTTGATGCAGTTATTGCAAGAAAAGGATTTGAAACTAAATATTAGATATTATTCACTTTTCACACTATTTTAAGTCTCTGTTTCTATACTTTTGCTCACCTAAAAAGGTGGTGTTCTGTTAAAAACAATGCTATCTTCTAAGTTTAACTGATCTAGATGTAAATACCTGGAAATAGAAGCTGAAAGACTGATCTTTTGTCTCGTATTCGTCTGTTGATGTCAAACCCCATTGTTTTCAGTGTACAGCAAAAATAAAGGAATTGGCCTCGCTGTTCCAATAGTGTTGGAGGGGACGGTATGTACTTAGGCGATTTTTATCTACCATTGCCTGCAGCGTCCGCGGCGCTCTGGTGCAGCTGGAGGAGAGTTCAGGAAGAACCCAGAGCGGGCGTCTCGCAGACGGACTCGCTCTATGGGGGGAGGTGAGGATCATTCTGCCCCAAAGGAGGAAGAAGTGGAGTTCAGCTTGGAGGAGGAGCTGCAGGAGGTCAGCAGCACAGTCATGTATCAAGGACAAATTGAAAATGTTTACAAAAACATTTTTCTTAGCAGTGTATATAACATGCTGTTGGATTGTGTTTTGTTTTTTTAAGACTACTATCTGGCTGTTGTATTGTCCCTGAGCCATAGTATACAAGCTTTCACAAAAACTGAGTAATGAAAGAGAAACGTGTAGTCTTTATATTTGTACCAGTGTGTTGTAAACTCTATTTTTCTAATGGTTGGAGAGGTGATCATGTGCATATCTTTTTGTAGGTCTGCGTTTAGCAAATTTAATCGGTGTTGTCAATTTCTGTGTAAAACTTCAACCTAAATAAATCATTATCATTGTCTTTGTGTTCCAGGTACGTCGATACCCACAGCGCCGTGGCGCCCCGCGGTCCAAGCCTTATTGTATCCGTCCTGTTGAGGACATCACAGAGGACGAGATTCAGCTGGTCGCAGACAACACAACTGATAAAGTCTACAACAGAATCACAGTGAGTTCTCAGAGGCAGATTTTCTACCTACTGTTCTTTTTTTGAAAGATTTGTGCCAATATCAGGTTAGTTTGTCGCCCAAATCAGGGTCCACTGACCAGCTCTGGTTCGGAGTCCTGATGTTTGTGAAACAACTAAATGCATGACATGTTATAAAATGTCAGTGTACCTGTCCACCGTCTCATTTAGGTTTCTTTGTGTATTTTCAGGGCACCACATGTCATCAGTGCCGTCAGAAGACTGTCGACACCAAGACGTGCTGCCGCAGTGAAGACTGTCGTGGGATTCTGGGTCAGTTCTGTGGGCCGTGTCTGAGGAACAGATACGGAGAGGATGTCAAGAAGGCGCTGCTTGATCCGGTCAGACTGCTGACACACCAACACATTTTCTACAGCTGTGTAGATGCACTAAATGTGCATTTTGCACACATTGTTTCAGTATTTGCTGTCAGTAAGTGTTCAGACATGCGTGAGGGGCAGATGTTAAATACCAAAGGTATATAGATGGCTTTAAGGGCATGATTGATACCGGTAGTTATTTATTTTTTTTATTTGTTCCAATCAAGTCCAAGTCTTCACATGGACATTTGTCTTTGAAGGTCTTATGGTCTAAATCCTTTTTCTTTTTCATTTGCTCAACTGAGTAACTGGGGCACATAGTGAGCCTGACAATTCAATGTTTAATAATAAAAAGAAATTGTTAGCAAAATACAGTATATCAAAGATCACATGGTTGAGATATCTGCAGGGGGGGCACATGAAGCCTCGAGAAATTATCCCTTTTGCGAATCAATTTGCTTCATGAAGCTTTGTTTCGCCATCATTACATTTTTAAGTGTTTAACCATTTGGTTATCTTCTCAGGAGTGGAAGTGCCCTCCCTGTCGTGGCATTTGCAACTGCAGCTTCTGCCGCCAGCGTGAGGGCCGCTGTCCGACTGGCATCCTGCTCCCACTGGTTCAGTACCACGGCTTCTCCGATGTACACTCCTACCTCAGCAGGTAGGGAACAGGACCACAATATTTAATTTGATGAATTCAGGTGTTTCCAAGTTGCTGGTCACTGTAATAGCAACATACTAACATAATCACATTTATTTATTTTTTAAGAAAACATAGCAGTGGGTACTTTTTAACATGGATCCCCTTCAGGTCCAACAAAGTGGCTCAGGATGGGCAACACATGTCATTCAGTCCAGGGGCTGGATCTGATGATGAAACACCTGGTTATTATGCTGCTAATCGACCTAAATGAGTGACATCATTGTTTTGTTTTTCTCCCAACAGCCTCCGGAACAAACTGAAGAGTGAGGACGATGCAGAGATGTAATCAACACTAGGTGGTGCAATTGTTTAAACTGTTTTCTCCTTATTAAAGTTTTTATACCTAGTAAAACAAACAAAACCTGTGATTTTTAAATGAATAAAGTATGTTTTGATCAGCTGGTTGTTTGAGACACAAGTTTGCAAAGAAAAGAGACATTGTATATCATTTTAATCCAGCTGTTGGCATTTGCAGTAGTTGTATACACACACAATATAAAATCCCTTATTAAAACGGGGCAAAAAAATAAGAGCACTTGTTGTCCAATGAACTTTGTCTAGTTTCAAAGGAGCTTTTGAACATTTTGACGTAATAGAAGTTAATTTCTTTCAAAAGGCAGAATTCTGAAGCAAATAAATCGATTAACAGTGATGAGAAGCATCTTTTCAGAAAAAAACTTTGACCCTTAATACCTTTTGCAATTTATTTAATTGGACAATAAGGGATGTGTGTCCAGTGCGTGCCTCAAGCTGGATCTTTTCCATTCCAGTTACAACTTTTAACATGTATTCCAAGTGTAAAAATGATCAGGAAGTTCATGGACCAAAGAAAGATTTCCTAGTTTGCTTATAAAACGAGTATGAACCTTTGGTTTTGAGCTTACATATTTATGCTGTCTGAACTTTACAAAAGACTTCACTCTGACCAGATATGACTAAAAAAAAAAATGTTTTCCACCGAAAGAAAACAGAAACTGACTGCAAGGCAAAGATGATGAGTATACCACAGGGAAAAGAAGTACTGGGAAGATCTGACCTGTATAGAATACATTATTCTGACAAAGGCTCTTAAATTTTAACATTTAAATCTACATATATATATATATATAAAAGTAATAACATAAGATTAAGATTTGATTGCGCATGAGGTTCATACAACTGAAAGGCAATCTCTTGCAATCATGCAAGATGATCCTGCCCAAGCTAAGAATTTCTGTAGCCTTTACATTTCCAAAAAAAGAAAAATATATATATATAAAAAAAAGAAAAATAAATCAAAATGTTTTGCTATGATAAACATATCAAAGCATGATGGCTTGAATGTGTGTACCTACATTAGAAGTTAATGAGTTATTCTCAGGATTGCAGTGCCCTGACACACCTACATCCTCAATGATTAGTGCTCCTGGCTCTGACCTGGTCGTGAACTTGTGTATTCCAGCCCTTCTCTGACAATCCACCCTAAAACACTTTTCATATTATCTCTAGGATACTGGGATTGTTAGTTTGTGAACCCGGCAGCCACAGAAAATGTGAGAAACAAAACAAAATATTTGCTGCTTCAGAGTGTTACATTTTCAGTTTTTGGGGTGAATTTAGCATTATGGGTCTTTAAGCCTGATACAGCAGCCCAGTCTGAGGGCAGGAAACACCTGAGGTGAAGAAGGACAAGTAGCAAAGCTCACAGCTCTGGAAACAACTGAGTGTCTTAGTAGTGTCATCTTTTTACTAAAGAAGCTCGTAGAGAGGATATCACTAGCTACTAATTCAATATCAAGAGTGCCGGTCTGTGTGTGTTATTGCACTCCCACTATCAAGTAAGACTGAGTCTCCGTGTGGGACAGGTGTTAGTGTAGTGCCATTTCCATTCAGGGGAAACACAATTTCATGATTATTTCTCTAGTCTTAACATTTTCATCCAACTCTGACCCTTAAAACACTACAGGTATCTAAACATGAGATGGAGATCCATATTCCTGCCTCAGTTCTTGAATTCAATAGTGTCTGTTGACTTGCATCTGTGACTGCCTCTCCCATCTGAAGCCTTTGAGAGCTTCCGTGTCTGCAGTCCGACATGCCCTTTTTAACCCCAAATGTCCGAATGCAACATCCACCAAAGCCCGTCTTCCTGCTCCTCCACAGTCCTTAGTAGCTGTTGCCGTTAATTTGGTGAAGGTCCACCTGCATCATGTTGATCCCACTGCTGGCTAATCGAGCGATGTTCTCTGCAGATAAGGTTTCCATGGTGACAATGGTGTGCTGGTCACCGGCGGCTGTGACGACTTTTGTCCCTGCTGTAGGGGAAGCAGCGTCAGTCGAGACTGTGGTGCTGGTGGCGGCGACTGCTTTCTTGTTCATGTGGGTTTTGATGTGCTTGGAGAGGTGATCGCTGCGCATGAAGCGTTTGGGACACTCTGGGCAAACAAACCTTTTTTCACCTGAAGGAATAAAAAAATAATAATCTATATAAAAATGGTGCCGCTGGCATTACCAGATTATGAAAGACCGTTGGTCATGCATTTGGTAAATATTTCAGGGGAAACAAAGATGTGCAAGATATGAAGAAGATGATGATGATATGCAAGATTCAAGTGAAGTATTTTCAATATCAATAAATCTGTTGATTATCTCCATTAATCTTTGGCCTATAAATTGTTTAAAAAAATTGCAATTTCCCAAAGCCCCAAACTGACCCAAATATATTTACATTAAAATGATTGAATGCAAAAACAAAAGCATTAAATATTTAGACCATAAATCTATTATCATGATAGTCAATTTACTTTTCCTTAATCAACAAATCGATTAATTATTTAATAATGCTGCAAATAATGGACTTTGGAAAGCCATGTTGCTGCATGTAGGCTTACCCTTTACTATTTGTAAGTCAAAGAAGCAAGTCTTTGGACTTTGTATGAGATTTAATGTCCTTCTCATAATGTCAGTAACTAAACTAAATCCTCACCTGTGTGCGTCCTCTTATGGCGCTGAAGTTCATCTGAACGGGTGAATCGTTTGCCACAGAAAGACCAGCCGCAGACGAAGGGTCGTTCTCCTGTGTGCCAACGCAGGTGAGCCCTCAGGTGAGAGGTCTTGCCGTAGATCTTCCCACAGCCAGAGATGTGACAAATGTGCTGCTTCTTTTTAGTTGGGTCTCTGCTTAATGGATTACATTTTTTTCGTTAAGAGTGTTACTGATTTTTACCGAATTCGCTGAAATACAAATGTATATCTCCTCAGAAAAAATATGATTTATTATAATTGGGTTTTCTTTTTGTAGCAAGGGTTCTGATAAACTATAGTTTTCCTTTAAGTATTAACATTAAATCACAAAGTTCTGATGACAAGAAACATGCATGCTTACAATTACAAAAACGTAATGCAGTCCAGTACCCCACATCACTAACTTTGTTACATATAATTTAATTAACACCTCAATGTCAACAAAAGCTGAACATAATAGGCTTTGTAAGAGCAGACTTTACGGCAGGGCTGTTGTAGTGGATTGCATTGACTATGCATGTGTATTTAACAAAGTGGTTCAATGACATACCGTCCTTCTCCATCCTTGCAGAAGGGGCAGGTACAGGCTTCTCTGCGGTTCCGTCTTCCTTGAGGTTGTGGGCTTATTTCCCCATCATCCAGAGCTGTGCCATCATCTAAACTTTCTCCGCCTGTCTGCAACGCATGCTCTCCTGTAGTGATGCAATAGAAAATACTCATGTGAGATCTTTTTAATACACATTTCATTAAATTAAGTTCAGAACAAACCACAAATATTTCATCATACATCAAGTTTTTCTGCAATATAAGAAAATCCTATTCAAATTTCACACACACTCAGATGCTACAGGGTGCCTTAATAAAAAAACAGCAGTTGGACCAAAAGAGTAAACCAGTTACACCTATGTACGTTAACAATGTGTGCAAGCCTCAACTGAAAGTTGCCTGCTGGCTGCAACCAAGAGATCGATGGGATTTCTGAATTAGATATAATATAATAAGTAATTTCCAATGACAAAGAGTAAAGACTTTCACCTGTTGGTTTCAGATATTTCTTATTTATGGGCATTCACAATGGATTTACTCAACATTGCTTAAGAATCAAACAATACTAAACCCAGGGTTTTCAGAAAAGTTTGTCAAACAGTGCAAGTACCAGTGAGACGTACTATATGAATAAGACTAATATTATAAGTAACTTGAGAAAAAACAGTCACACGCAAGATCGCCTGACCTCTCCAGGCTTTAACTACTAAACCAATGTAAATGTTTGAAATGTTTATCCTGTTTTTCCCCCCACTCCAAGAGCCACAAACACATCCTTCATCTACGATTGAGTATACAGACGAACCAGTTCTCCCTTTCCTAAATGTTTGTAACGTCAGCACAGACACTGATGTGGAGTAAAATCCACCATTAAGTAAACAGAGCCTGCTACATATGTAGCTGATGGGAAGCACATGATTTCACAATAAGGATAACAGAGCAAATTCCATGCACTGAAAACAGACCCAATGATTCCTCATAAACATCACAAATGTAGACCAGCAAACGTATGAACAGAATGTGAGTGGCTGCCAATAACAAAACTAAAAGGGTTATTAGTACATGATAACAGCTGCTATAAAGATGGGAAGGGTCAGGTTACACGCCTACTATGACACAGAAGTTGTTGCCAACCACAACTGCAGTATTATAATGTGACCGTCGTCTGAGGAGATGCAGTGTCACCAAGACAAGAAAAACATTTCAACAAGGTCTCAAACGCATGCAGTGCAGTACAAGAGCTCAGGAAAACCAGCCGGCTGAACTGGTTAAACCAGCTGAGCACATTTTAGCATACAAAGGGCGAAAGAGGATCAAATTCAGAGAAAGGATACTTTGCATTTCAGTCTAGGGGAAAAACATCAATACAGAATCTAGACTCATTAACACATTTACTTAGCTCAACTGCCAGTTAGTACACAGTAATTGTTCAGCGGTACACATCAGTTGTTGATTATTAGTTTTGTCTAAAATAATGAAAGGTAAACCCAATCAAAATGTGAATTTCAGCCTCCGCTGTTTTGATTACAGCCAAAATAAATGTGAAGGTATCGGGAAATTACTAATAATGGCAATGTCAAATAGCATAAACCAATTTAATTTAGAAATATGTATAAAGTCCTGCATGAAGATGATTTAGTAGTAATAAAGTCCTTCTTCAAACAGTTCGAAACACATCAATTATTCATTTGAATATACTGAATGTTCATAACTTACTTTTAAAACATTATGCAAATGTTTGCAAAATAATATGTATAAAAAAATGTTTTGAACATGAACATCAATTATTCCTGGAAAGTAGAAGACTGACCTGCTGAGCTAGCGATGGTGATGGGAACAGTCTGCAGCTGGTGCATCTGCAGCCCGGCGCCTCCGATTGTGTTGAGATTTATGGTCTGGAGGCCTGGGATCTGCACTGTGTTGACAGATACTCCCCCAGCTGCACCACCCTGAGCCTGGCCAAGTTGGGGAAGAGACTGCATTTGGGCCAGTGTTATCTGCGGCCCTGTCGGACTCTGGATCTGAATGGTCTGCCAGCTCACCTGGCCATTGGGGCCTACAGTGCGCAGGAATATGGGGCCTGTGTTTGGCATAATTTGAAGATTTTGAAGCCCTTCCTGGCTGAGTGTCGGAGTCGCAAATACCTGACCCCCAGCGGTCGTAACAGTACCAGCCTGGATGGTCTGGAGGGGTGTTCCACCTTGGATAATTTGCTGAGGCTGAATAAGGATCTGCTGTGGCTGCTGCCCGTCTCTGTTGTCTGGCTGTATCGGGACACCCAGAGAAGTTGCTGCGTTATGCTGGAATGTCAGTCCATTGCTGTTCAGCGTTTGGGTCATTCCGTAAGAGGAAGCCTGTGTGGTGACAGTGGACGCACTTGTCATGTAACCTGTCCCGCTGGACACTGGATGTTGCTGTATAAGTTGGTTTCCCCCATTATCACCTCCACCATTTGCATCTCCCACTCCGCTTAATCCAGTGCTAACAGGCAACAAAGTGATGTTTCCATTTAGTGACAGAGGCATATTTGCCAGGAACTGGGGCTGGGTTTGTAACATGCCATTGCCTAAGCTTATATTTTGTATAGGGGATGGCTCCCTGAAGGAGACTGGGCATTGTTATGATGTTCCCTGCTGCACCAGCTCTGTTGGTTGCAGCTAAGATCTGCTGGCCATTGGAAGATGACACTATCTGAAACTGCTGCCCTTGTCCAGCAGCAGATAGAGCAGAATCCTGCTGAGCATGTGCCAACTGCAGTTGCTGGCCATCTACTGTCTGAAACTGGGGAATAACCTGGTACTGAATGTTGGGCATCATACCTGCTATGGTGGTAAGCACCTGCTGACCCTGCATCGACGGAGCCTGGGCTACTACATATTGCTGTGGCTGCTGTCCTTGAGTGCTCACAACAGTTGATGATGGTGACAACACCTGTCTGCACTTGCCTATGTCTCCAACTGTCATCACCCCTGAGGAGTCAGTGGTGATGGTGTTGGTGCCTGAGGTTGTTTGAACGCTAAGAGGGATAACCTGCCAGCCGTTGGCACTGGAGGTGAAGACACCCTGGTTTAGGTCCAGCTGTTGCTGCTGGTTTTGTTGTTGTTGGTCTGCAGGTGAATCGTTCTCTCCTGGGGTGTCAATTCGACTGCATGTGGCTGCCAACAAGGCGAGAGGAGATGGTTGCTGTGAGTCCTGGAAAAAGAATACATGAAAGAGAAGGCATTTATATAGTATACATAACAAATATATCTTAACGTAATGCTGAAGAATTATTAAATAAATTATAAAAATATATATATATATAAATGGCTGGCAAAATGTCTACTCATTAAATCTACTGAAACCATTCAAACTACATACAGGAACTAGTGATACCAATATAGTGATGCTAACAATATCTTTTAGAGCACTTTTACAAGCAAACTTAAAAAATGCTTTACAATCAAACAGAGTAAAATCTAATTTTAATAAATACATTCAAACATTAAGATTCAAAGTTGGAGGGAGGACCTGAACTTAAAAGTCCAAAAGATGTTTTTTTAATTAAAATAAACATTTTGACTGTGATAGAGTTCAGATTTAAATACAAACAATAAAATACATTATGCGACTGGCTTTGTAAATGCCAATCTAACCATGCCACACTCCCAAAACGCCATTCATAATATTAAACCTGTTGTTGTCATGCACATCGCTTTCCAGCACCAGAGTTTGGCTGCTGTAGTAAGGAGTCCGAGGGGACGTAGGGTGGGAGAGGATGGGAGGGACCACATTTTTTCCAGAGCAGCGGCAGGCTCGGCTTCCCCTCCCCCCAAACCCACCCACTTTATTTTGCCCTATAAACTGACACACTCTTCTAGCCACCCCCTCCAAGGCCAGCCAAATGGGCCGAGCGAAATGCACATGAAGTGCCGGGGTTTGACGGGAACACCCCGTGTGGGCGAAATTTACCTGCCCATTCCCCACCCCAGTGACATGTGCTCTGGAGAGAAAATCAACAACCGTACAAGTCCCGACAGAGATGGATGACAGAATTAAATTAATAGGAAATAAATAGCACGGTCAGCGGGGATGAGAGGAGTCTTACGTTATAGTGAACGTTAATGTTTCTTGGCTGGCAATCATAGGATTTGGCAAACAGCGAAAGTCCGGTTAACTTACTTGTGAATTGCTTGTGTTTCGCTTTTGACTGTAGCCTCCACCGCTCTCCACAGCGGCCATTTCACCCTGCTGCTGATCTGCGGAAGAAGAGTTTGTAAGATCACTTCTATTAAAAAAGTAGCTACATTACAAGCAGCAGACCATCAAACAGAGTTAACGCTGCATTCAACAATAGGGAGAAAACACACAGTAAACACATGGTCGACCTCATGTAAATAACTTCACTTCAGGAAATGTTTTAACGTGAAGAAATTCAGAGAATGCGAGAAAATCCATGCCACAAGTGCTGGAAAGGGCCAGCTAGCCTAATAGCTAAGCTAACATAAACTCACCACAACAAGTAATGTTCAGAACAACTAAGCTAAGTATAAGCTAAAGAGACTGACAGTTTCTACTGCACTACTAAATATAACCTAGCTAGCTAACGTAAATTTGATAAAGTTAAATTATTGTGTAAACATTTAGTGTCAACAAAGAACATAAGTTACTGTAACAGTTAGCTAAATGTTGTTAGCTAAGTACCGACAATTAGCAGTTAAGTAGTTGGTCACTTTTAAACAGCTTGAGACGCGAGCTAGAAAACAATACAATGTGATACTCACAACGGTGAATACATTCAAAACATATATACTATAATTCCACTTCTTTTTGTTGAATTAATGCGTTGTTCACAACATGCCTCTGAGTTTAAAAAGTTCACTTACTGCTCATAATTTGAAGACGGGAGGAGTTTCTCTGCTCTTTTTTCGGGTTGACACAACTTTTCACAACTTCACACAAACTTGACGGGCTCCCCCTATGAAGGAGAAAGACGGGTGCGTTCGAATTATGGACCTGTGTAGCCAGCCGCCTTCGTGGAGCGCGAACATTGAGCGTCGGGCAGTAAATACATTTTACACTGTTTAATTTGAACAGTTGGCATTGACGTTTTACTATATATTTATAGTTACTTCAACACCCTGGTTTAAAGTAAAATTATATGTTTGAAGGTTCTTATCGTTCATGTATTTGTTGTACCAACGATAAGACCTTTAGACATTTTCTTCAGTAGCTGATGAGCTATTAAGGATACAAAAAGTAGCAACAACCCCCATATCAGAGTAGCAAACCCCATGCCGAAACCTTAACATTATCACATCTAGTAATAATATGAAAAGACGGGACGTTCTGTTTGAAATTCAATTAAATTGTAATGTATTTTGGCATGTTTACTGTACTATCGCACTGTCCCAATAGTTAAAAGAAGCGCACCCCTCTAGGAGCTACTTGCGAAGGATTGTTGCTTTCCTCCAATGGAAATAGTCGTTTCTGCCAACGAGCTTCAACTACCCAATGTAATTGGCCTAAAGGCGGAGAATTGGGCGGGACCAAGCAAGGTAGGTTGTACCCCTGAGCATGATTGACGTTGGGTTATCTGTTTTCCGCTTAAATGGCGCCATTAGTGAATATGTTTACGTAAATATTGATGTTTCCCTTTACTCCTTCTGTGATATTGTCTTATCATTCAACAGTGTAAGGATGGCATGGCTCATAACTTGCTTTGAACACGGAGGAGGGAAAGGAGGAAGGCGGACTGGGTATTTAAGTCTTGCCTCCGTGGCCGATGGCCACTCCCTGGTGGCGCCCTGTGGGCTGGGAAACAGCAAGGAGGCGGGAGGAGTCTGCCAGGGTGGAGGAGAAGAGACCCCATCACACTCAAACACTGGCTGTAACCGCGCTGGGAGGAGAAAATGGCTCGCTTGTGGGAGGGCTTTAATTATTGGGATGTACAGGGGGCTGTCAGTGAAGCAGCACATGTGCCCATGTAAACAGGACAGAGGGTGGAGTCCGTCCTCAGGCCAACCCTGCATCCTCCCCAAACTGTCTGAAGTCAAACACATTGTTGTTACTACAGTTAGTCATAGGTATGACTATTTCACTTTCATTTATTTCCAACACAAACACACACCCCATCAGGTCGAACAATGTATTGTTTCAGTTAAGCATCTGGCTGCCAGTGCACCATACAGTAACTCCCATTGGAAGTGGAAGAATAAGAGGAAGTAGCAATGTCACAATGAAAGTTAAAGTCCTACATTTAAAACTAAGTATGTATTATCAGCATTATCTACTAAAATGATCAAAAGTAGCCTATAGATCGTGTGCATGTGACGTCACGCTTACGTCCCAACCCGTAAGTCAGCCATGTTGGTTGGAATACACAACCAAGACGGCGCCCGTTCGCGTGGGAGTTGCTGCAACGCTTCGTAATTTTCTTTGTATTTAAACGTCTAAGATTGAAAGAAAATGCCAATCGTGTGCGCAGTGTATAATTGTGGTCATAACGCTACTCGTGACCCAGAGAAACGGTTCTTTAGATTTACTAAAATCATCAAAAACAACGATCCACAAAAGAGGGATGAATTGCTGTCTACCGAACGCCGTACGCTGGTTTAGCAACATAACTCGTGAGAATTTAATAGAAGAAAAAGCACAATTCACCCGTGTGTGTGGCGTCCACTTTATATCTGGTAAGAGCTCATGCTAAAGCTATGTTTTCAATGTTTACATTAAACATTTGTGCTTATGATATACCCGAACACTGAAGACCTTACTTCTCCATATCGCTGACTGGTAAATAAGGCACTTTCTTTACATGTGATGCCATTTGCTCTTTTCTTCTGTGCATGTTTTTGTTTTTCTTATTCTTCAGCCTACTTCACTTGCGAAAAGCAAAGCACCAATGTGAGAACATGCTTCCATATCCAGCCATACAATCACAGTGTGCGAGGATAACATCGGCGCTCTTCTCACTCACAAACCAGGGCTTGAGCGGTGTATCTCGAGCTCTTTGAGAGTGATTTACACGGGCATGGACGAGCACCCTGTCATCTTTCAGTGGTTTGGTAAGAAGACTACCAACCCAGCCAGAAACAAAGAAAGTATAAGCATCTAAGCTCTTGTATGCCTTCATTTGTGCGTTGGTTGCCCACAACGTTTGTAGCACAAGGTAGTTCACAATATCCGGATATTCAATCGGCGGTAACAAATCTAAATCCTCAATATAATCCGACGGCTTTAGCGTGTACGGGTCACGGCCGCAAATTTGGACTTTTTCCTCTGAATCTTGCCTTTGCAGAGGACTCCAGAGAGTCAGAATACTTTGAAGAAGTCGGAGTTGTATTGCTGTTGTTGTTCGCTTTAGACGCCATTGTTGATTTGTATATCATCCAACATGGCGTCGCACGCATACGTCACAGTTTTGTCACGTGTTTGCACACTATCTATAAGCACCTTATTCATCATGCAGCAGAATAATACACCTTTATTGATCCCAGAGGGGACATTCAGGGGGTTGCATCAGCACAAAGACAGAAAACCTACAGATAATAGGGAAGCTTTAAATGATAATAAAGATGTATATACAACTAGAATAGAAACAAAAGTAGAAACCAAACCATAGAAATGAAAGACAAAGTTAGAAGGTAAAATAGATAGAGAGATACTTTATTCATCTCGAGGGAAATTTATGACAATGACAATGGTGTCAGCAAAAATGTACACGGTGTTATTATTATTATTATATATATATATATATATATATATATATTTAGCAGCTAAATGGAATTCAGCCATCCTTCATTTTAGGATTTACACCTGTGCTTATTGTGGCATGTCAAAAAATATCTAAACTTGGAGTACAAACTCGAATAGTAAAGGGGAAGTATAAAGTAGCATACAATAGAAAGAAATGAAAGTACACTATAGCTAAAGTACTTCAAAATTGTACTAAACTACAGTAGCCTAGAGAAAATCCACTTAGCATTTTCCCAGCATTGCGCCTCTATTAAAGAACAAATGTTCTGTCTTCATAATAGCTTTCATTATAATTCTAAATGGCTTTTGTTGCATACGGAAAGTTGATACCACTTCCTTTCCCTCAGAGGCAAGAGAACACATAAAGAAAGAAAGCCAATACATGGGACTTTATATCATATTATATTACATTATATTATAATTGAACAAATTAAACATACTAAGTTACCATACAATGATAGTAGACTTGTAACAAAGAAATATTGCCTTTGGTTTGTTGGTGTTTTGAGTCACTAATAAAGTCATTAATACTCAATAAGAAAGTCAGTACAGTTATGAATGTTAATACATCATTAGGATAATAGAAGATGAAGAGTTTCTCACTTTCTAATAAGCCATCAGTAACATTTGGAAAGTCATTGACAAAGGGATCTTGTATTATCCAAAAGTGCAGTTGAAGGCTAAATGTTAATAAGTTGTTAATGGATATATTGTGGTCCAGATGTGGTCACGCAGACTATTAGAGGATGTGACGAGGAAGGAGAACAAACACCATTCATGTTTCGTGAATGGATTATAAATTCATAACTTTCCAAAAAAAACACATGTCTTTGTGTCATGTGGGAGTTGCTCAGCAGTCTATTGGTCATAGTTTTCCTATTTGAAGCACTACGTTGTTATAATCACTTCTGTTGTAACCGTCACCTCTGACATTTCCAAAAACCTGTTCCGACTCCGAGTTTGTCTACTTTTTGTTTCTGCAGGATGTGTCACAGCGGTGTCCCACACTGATACCTCTGTTGTATTTCAGATGAGATGCAAAGTTACTTCCCCACAGTCAAACTCTCCTAATGATCTGCGCAAACTCAGCTGCACATGCAGGCCAGCTGAAACGAGTCGGTTAAACAAAAAACTCGTTATCTTCAAGTAATATCTGACAACCGGAGCAGGCTGGATGCAGTGTGAGGGTTTTCTTAAGATTGCAGATCAGTTTCAGAAAACTGAAAGCGACAACAGGAAACGAGAGAAAGAGCGCCACTGACACAACTGAAAGCTGGCCTGCGTCCATGAAGGTAAAGCTGCTTTTCTTCATCTTTGTTCGCTGGTTTTGCTCAAAGTATGAGTTTGGAAAGCTCTCACTATTTAATTCAGCTAAAACACAACCTGTCCATCGCTGGCTATGGAGAAAATCTTATTTAATGGATGACAAAAAAGTATTTTATCTTCAGTGTCATATTCAGTATAACTCATTAATATTCTGTCTATCTATGTTTTATATTCATTAAATATATATATATTTTAAACTAACCAGGTGGCTGGGTGGGCTCATTGTAAATAGAAAGGCATTCATTAACATGTATATTTAATATTTATATATATTTATTCTTTTCAATGTTTGGGTTTTGGATGGATCTATCTGCCACTCTTTGTATCTGTGTTTTATATATCTGCGCTCCTTTACTGTATTTCACCTTACCACATGTTAGGAATATAAGCTATATATATATATATATATCTTCATTTATATGCACTTTATTTGAACACACGGACAGTTAGTGTTTTTTTGTCTAATATTTTGTGCTGAAAAATTATATTTAAATTGATTATTTTTTACTTAGAAGAAGAAATATGTTTAATTTGTCAATCGACACAAGGCACATTCACTCAAGGCTGTTGAAATGTAGCCTATAGTAGAGAGCAGCAAAGATGAATCGATAATTGTCAACTACTAAATTAATCTCTTACTATTTTAATAATCGATTAATCGGTTTGAGTTATTTCTTTATGAAAAATAGCATCCTGTTGATAACTTTACTGATAAAGGAAACTGGCACAAATCACTGAATGTAATGGACTTTAGGTGTGAAATGTTATACGTCTCAGCTTTTTATTGCCCTGTCGTTGTGTCTCTGTAGCTTCGTCCCCTCCTTGTGGTCTGTGAACTGAGGCGATGGAGAGCCCGTCGTCCATAGTGAGGCGGCGAGCCTGGATCAACAGCAGCCGACAGTGGTCCAATTTGGAGCTGGACCCCGAGGGGCCGCGGTGCGACCCCCCCTCTGCCTCTATAGCAGACGACGATGTCTTTTCTGACGGTAAGTCCAAACTGAGGAGAGTATGAGGGACCTGTTCAGTATCTACGGTGTACTGTATGTAACAACAGGTGAATTGAGCTTGAGGATGATCACGTATAGATTTTAGGGGAATTAGTGGAAGATTTTGGACCCCGGGTATATTGTTACTATAATTCCTGTCATTAATACACAAAACAAAATAAATTACCCAACTGAAAAGTGATGCACATGAAAACATCTTCTTTTAGAAATTGCAAAATATGCACTTTTAATTCAATGCAATCAGAGGTTGTTCAAAGTCAGTAAAGTATGCAAGTCTTTTGTTTTAAAGAAGACAACTGTAAAATAGAATAATGAGGATCACTCATTTAGCTAAGTGCTGTGTGTGATTTCCACAGGATGCTTCACTGGAAAGATTGAGAACTGGCTCCTGGGTTGTGGGTGAGTCGGCTCGCTTTACTACTCTTGTTTTCTTTTAATTTTTTTAATTTGTCTTGTCTTTTTTAGCTCAGGCTCTGAAGGATATGGTTTCAGTCATTGGAAACCGGTTGAACAAACAGTAAAGTAGAAAGTGGAAACTCTCTGAGGTCAGGTGTTCCAGGAAGATGGCGTGGTAAGGTAGCCACAGTATTGTTTTTGCCACAATCCCCTTAAAAGATGTATTTTTTACCAGTCCACTTGAAAAAAAAACAAGCTTATTATTTATTTAACACCACACTGTTAGAGTGCTCTGAATGTAGATCTACCAGTGATCAGATGTCTTTCAAGGCCAAGACATGTTGCTGACAACAGTTTACAGCAATGTTGAGAATGGTAAACATGTCAACAAGTCCTCGAGGCTGTTTCACCAAGAAAACACACGACTTAAGCCCTTTTTGACTTTTTCAAAACTTCCATTTTGGTTGGAGTAAGATTATTATATAACCAGAAGGAAATAACAGTTCCTTCTTCCTGTTCTGAAACTGGAGGAAGGAGATCAGCACACACATTCAGACGCTATTTAATGTCTTTTATTTCAGTCACTGAGAAGGAAGCTGGCAGTTGGGGATGTAACACAGCGTGTCAGCCTCTAAAAGGCTACTAACACTAAAGAACAAAGTAAAAGGAGGGGTGTGAGGGTTAATGCATTCTGAGAACTCAACATGAAAATGACCAGATCAGCTTGGAGGTGTTAAACTTAATGCTGCTCAGCATGTCAACTTTTCTACAAGAGGAAGTTGACACACATCAGCAGCTTGTCGAGAGCTGAACAGGGAGTCGATGTCACAAGCTCGCACTGTAGCTAGGCTGCTATCTCGCTACAGATGAGGCCGTCTACGCATATGCAAGGACTTATTTGACAGAAGAAGCATGCAAAGAACACTGTGTGTATTTTCGCATTAACATTGGGATATCATTTACAGGACGGAGGCCTGCTCAGAGAAGACCGGTCGGCTGAGTTTCGGTGAGTATGAACTGGAACAAAGTCATGATTAACAATGTGTCCTTTACAAACAAAACTAACACTTTTATTTAGTCTTAAACTCTGTCCACACTCGCACATGCACACACGCACACGCACATACACACACTCAGTGTTACTGCAATAAAAACATACTCATAGTAAAAGTCCTGCTTTGAAAATGTCACTTAAAAGTACTATCATCAAAGTGTAAAGTAATACAGCCTGTCAGTGTTATATGCTAACATTGTATTATTATTATTATTGTTATTATTATTATTATTATTAGCATTTTACCGTTGAAGCTGGTCAAGGTGGAGCGTAATGATTTAATGATTTTATATAGGCCTACTGTCGGGTTGTTTAACTAAGCTTGTATGTTTTGTATTTAAAATTGTATCTGGACTGTAGTGGAGTAGAAGTATATAAAGTAACATTAAAGGTAAATACAAGTATTTCAAATCTATACTTAAGTAAGAGTAATTGAGTAATATAGTGACTTTCCACTAATGACACATACAAGCCTTCAGTTCTTCAGTCAATCATGAAGACATAATGAAGACATCACGTCAAACGAAATGTGAAATGACTTAAAGCATCAACTGTGCGTCTTTTCAGAGTCTGTGCTGAAAGCCAGCAAGTTGGACGATGAGCTCAGTCTTGGTGCTGATGGTAAGTAAAGAGAGACACACACACACACACACACACACACACACACACACACACACACACACACACACACACACACACACACACACACACACACACACACACACACTTCTTTTTTTCTACTCAAGCTTACGTTTGTTCTATTTGAAATAGTGACTCCTTTGTACTGAGTCAGAGAAATGTCCAATGTTACGCAGTAGTACTGTACCTCAGCCAAGGAGGATATCTTTTGAGAAGGGGAAGTATAGTTGTCAAAAGTCGCCGATTGATAATCTATTTCTTGTTTTTATATGAATTGTAACCACTTATACACATACAGTATTAACATTAGCAAACAATTATAACTTTTCAAGGTCAAACCACTAAACAATGTAAGTAGTAAGGTGTAACAGCAGAGTACAGAATTGCATAATGCCTTCAATTTGTCACTTAGTGCCTTTCAGTTTAAGATATATCTAGTGGTAACAAAAAACAAACAATACCTGTAACATGACACCCCTATGTACTAAACATGACATTTAAATCCATCATTTAGATTTGAATCCCACATTCAAATGCACGTCAACTTATTCCTTATTTATTTTAAAATGAGTTCTTTTTTTGTTTTCAGCTTCTTTGTTAAATGTTGGAGAGATTACATCTAAAGCTGGGTGAGTAGCAAATGTAATCTCACAGTGGCAGTAACAATGAACTAACACGAAACGAGGAATGTCAAGCTATTGGTGAATATTAGTTCATATGAATCCATGTTGCTTTAATCATTATACTGACAGAGGTCATTCTGTATTTAAAAAAAAACAACTCAATTCCCTTTTTTTCCCACACAATGAGCTACACTTCCAGTCCTACACACATGTTTATCTCCCCCACCCCACCACACTTACAGCCGAGTCTCTGCGATGATATTTGTAGAGTCTAGGTTACACCCCTGCATGCTGAGGCTGTTTCTATTGAAATTATTCAGAGGTGTAAATGAGATGGTGCTAATTTATCACTAAAATATGGTCCATTATACGGACACTTGTGACTGAATTGACTAAATCAACACGAAAGAAATGAACTGTATTCTTTTCTTTTCCTCCCTTTGTGCTGACCATGAAGCCTCGCACAGCCTCCTCCCTTCAAACAAGGTCCCAGCAGACTCACTAGGTCAGTGGTACAACTCAGAAGAGATCCAAAAGTATTAAAAATGATCTTCAACAGACCTTTTCTATAGAAGAACAGTTTTATTTTTTACTTTTGGAAATGTAAATAAAACAAAGTGAGGCTTGGCGTTTGCCTCTCTGCTGCTTTGTTTACATTCTAAGGTACTATAAGTATTATTGAGATTAATACTGAAGATTATTGTATGCTTCTTCCACAGTTAATAAGTAGGTCAAATGCTTTATAACAACATTCTAATTTACTCATGTCTTGTCCACAGTACCCCTCGTAAGAAACTATGTCTACCATCTCTGAACTTGGGCCACAGCATGGCCTCCAGCTGCCTCTCGTCCTCCACCTGTAAAACTACGTCAAGGTGAGGCTTCAACCCTTTAAAAAGGTGTATTATTCTGCATGACGAGGCTCTTTGCTCTTAAATGATCTGCTTGACAAGTTGCAGCTTTCCGAATTGATGTTCCTGTCCTGTTTATACCTTTACCTTTCTCATTGGTCCAATGTTTCATATTTCTTTGCACTTTGTAACTCTCTTAATAAGTCTTAAACATGCTTGAATACAAGTTAATTGTATTTATAAAAGCCAATAACACAAATTTGCCTCACAGGACGTTACAAAAACCTTTTAACAGGGAAATAACTTTATCTTTCCTTTTTTCCATACATGCACACAAGCATATCGGAGGTCCTGAAGTTGTGTTCGGAGGATGCAGAGGAGACGCTGTACGAGCTGGGTTTCGGCTGCGATGAGCCGCAGGTCACTGTCCGCATCCCTCCTCGCTTCTTCACCTTCCCTTCTCTGTCTCGGGGCATCAACTTCCGCCTCTTCCTGGACTCCCAGCTACGGCGGATACGAGAGGAAGACCCCAGCCTCTCTCTTGCTAGTAAGACCATTGAGACCTTTGTGTGTGTGTGATAAGGTGAAATAAATCTGGGGTGTAGCAAATCACATCCATATTACCTGTTTTAGTTTTAATGTTAATTGTATTCTTTCCACAGGTCGTTTCAGACAAGTGCAAGTGCTCACAGCAATGGCCAACGCTTTCTACTCCCTCTACTCTCACGTGTCCCGCACTCCTCTACAGAAACTGGCCACACCTGAGTTTACCTTCTCCTCGTCTCCCGATGAGAGGATCGAACGCTTCAGGAGCAACGTCCGCAGCGAGCCCCGCTCTCCGGTGGAGAGGCTGAAGGAAACCGTCTCCAAGATGTGTCTCTACACGGGCTCTCCTCGCGGGTCAGACTCCGCTTCTCCGCAGCCCTCACCCAGAAAAAGGTCCAGCCTCACTGATGTTGTGGATATAGTCCTGGAGAAAGTCAAGAGCGGGGCGACAAAGAAACTGGACATGGGGGAATATAATTGGACTAATTCAGCTGTGGATGTTAGGCTGGTCACGGATGGTGATAAAGCCTGTGACAGTGGGAAAGAGGAGCAAACACAGCAGACCATGGAGGACACGGAGATTCTTCAAAATGGAAATAAGATCTGTCATAAGGAGCGGCAGGGCTGCAAAGAAACAGATAACGTTGTTGCAGATGAAAACGGCGTCAAACCAGCAGACCTTGACAGCAGGACTCGCAGTGTCGGAACATCCGTCGCGTCATCATTATCAGGAGAAACTGTGACAGAAGCAGGTCAGCCGGAGCTGGACTCATGTTGTACTCAAAGTGAGACAAGGACTGTCGATCTGAAACCAGTTGTCAAGGTTACATTCGATCTAATCTGCCCGCAGATAGTCGAAAATGTACACCAGGCACCTTTATTCTGTCAACAGACACATAGTCAGAAAACAAACACTTTACTTGCTATCTCCTCTGAGAGAGTAAGAATAGATAGATGTCCTGTTTTACAAAAACCTGATATCCCTGAGCCTGATGGCAGACTGCTGCATGCATCCAGATCACTTCCTGTCCTGGCTCCGGATGGAAGCCTCGCCCAGTGCTGCAGCACTGTGACTGGCCGGGAGGGGGACGACGTCTCTCCTTGTTCCTCGAACACAGTAGATGCCGCTCATACTTCTGCTGTTACGTGTGCGCAGACATGTGAGGAGGCATTTAACGAGAGGAAAAGCCCGTACCTGACCCCACAGACACGTCGGGGCCTGGGGCTCCACTGCAATAACCTGCAACAGGTTAACTCATTCGAGCTGGAGGAGGTACAATACAATAGTATTTAAATGTAATATTTAAAAGAAACATTACAACATTTCCATATAAAGTAAATGTAGTACTTTATTTCTGTAGCTCCATTTGGAAAACAGTTGTCCCATAAGCAATGATTAGGTTGATTTTAGCACATTTTCTGGTTGACCCATGAATCCAGGTTATATTCCACGATCACCATGATACTAAATAAAAACGTACTCACTCTAAAAGAAGAGGCCGCTTCAGTAAATGAGTTCAAGAGACATGATTAAAGAATACGCCAAATCCAGGACATTTCATATAAATATTGTCCAGTTTAAACGATCACTTAGTTATTCTAGGATCCTAAATGACACTCTTTCCTCAGTGGATGATGTTTGGTTCTGGCTGATCATACATCTGTTATTGGTAAGTTGCCTCTTGTTGGGTCCCCACAGTACCTTTCTTCTTTAGAAGTGAGATACAAACATTTTCCTGCTAAACCGTCGCACAATCATTTTTATTGGTCATTGGTCGTGCAGGCGAAACACGCTTGTATAAACCAGTGAACGTATTCTATTTCTGTATGTTGCACTTCAAACCGGCTTATTTGAAGATAGTGTTCTGCACTTAAACAACTTGTATCTATTTGAAGCTATTGTACTTGCAAGATTCTTGCTGTTGGGAGTTGTATCTCCATTGTTTGCAAAGCGTCAGCTAAATGAACTGTAATGTAATGTAACAAAATGGAAATAGATCAGGCTGAAGGACAGCATGTTACTTATCACATAGGTTGATAGAACTGTTTGTTTTGATAAGAATGAACAACTGAACCACTGATATTCAGTAAAATGGGTGTAAATATTGTAGATATTGTAATGTGGATGATGAAACGTTACTTTGTTCAGCCCTAATGGTGTGTTTGATGGTAGACATTCAGTATATAAAATACACTTCATACCTGTTGCCTCTACAGGTGCATAGTGCAGGAGAGGAAGATTTTGGACAGTCAGAAACTACAGGAACAAAAACCTCCCCGTTGTCCGAAAATCCTCAATACAAAGGTATATTTATTTCTGTGTGAATTATTTTTTCCCCCCATATGAACACAAGTCATAGGTGGTGTTTACAACTGTTGCTTTGGTACACTTTGGCAGTTATATTTTACAGGAACATGAAAATAGCTGTTTCTAATACACTGATCCGAATCCGCTTAAGTATGTGTACATGTACAGGGAATTAGACAAACAGGTAAAAGGACAACAAATCTGAACTAAGTAAACAATGAGGATTAACAGTTGTTGAACCCCATTTGCAACAAAAAACTGCATTTAATAATACACAGTTCAAACGTTTCTAAATGTGTGAAGAACGTTGTTTTCAGTCAACGCTGTGAGAGTTTACACCAGAATCATACTTAACTTTACTTGGGGCTCATTCTAGATCCCGTAATGAAGTCAGACATGACGTGAGGAACTGAATAGTTGAGACACATCTATATAGAAAAGGACATGTTTTCCATGGGTCCTTGAAATCCATAAAACATTTTGAATTTTAGGGGGAATATAATTGATGCTGAGCCTGTAGCAAATCAATGAAAGATCACCACATGAGTTTTATCCGTGTCTCAAACTATGTTGTGTTGGGTCCTTTTTATATTTGAGGGAATTGGGCCTGGAAGGTCCTTGAAAAGTAATTGAATTTGATGTTTAAGGAGCAGGAACCCTGAAATGTGACAGGCCTATGTGCCTTTTGTGTGTGTGTGTGTATTCAGGTCAGACTGCAGCTGTATTTGTGCAGCTGTATATACATTGGAAGGAGTTGTTGCCTGACTGTTTGTGTTCTTCCTTGTGTAGGTGAGGTGGCCCGGGGTGACAGCATGCAGTCAGACAGCAGCGGCTACGCAGACGAAGAAGTCAGCCTCTCATCGAACACACACAGCAGTTGACAGAAAGCCCAGAACTTCATGTAGAAAACGTTAACAAAGTTTTTTCTCGCCTGTGGACTTTTTTACTGCACTGATTTTAGTTACAAACAAAGTGCCTCCATTCAGGCTCAAAAGATTAAGATGTCATGGTACTGTGAGAGACTTGGTCACATGTGAAACTTTCAGAGACTGAAGAAGCTTTTTTTCCTCCCAAGAAGAAGAGTTCCAGACACGCAAAGCATTACGTTTCTCCCCAGTGCTCATACTGAACACAGAATATTGTAAATAAGTAAAACTAAGTAAGTAAAACTGTCCATATTCAAAGTTCTTATTGTGTGGACCAAATGTCATTTAAATGCAAATTCAATTGGGAATTTGAACATGTTCAAGTTATTACAACAGTTGGCAGTAAAATGTACAAAAGTGTTTTATTGGAAACAAAGTAAATTTCACCAGCTCACATTTTAGTTCATCGTTTCTCTAAAACTGGGAAACATTTTCTACCACCACAACAAAGAAGTCTCATCTCAAATGTATTCATGTCAGCGTAGACGTCAATGGTAACGCACCATAAAAAAACAGCATAAGTTCCTTATTTGAATTATCAGAAAACCATGATGCAGATGTGCCTTTGCAGAGAATGAGGTTAACATCAAACACACCAGTGGGAGGAGGTGTACTGAAACGTGGTCAGCCTGCATTGTGCAAAGGGCATTATCTTGTCAAGTAGTGCAAACCGTTCACTATTTTCAATACTTATTCCAGCTGAGTGCAAGGCAGTATATATCAATACAAATACAGCAAGGTGGGTGGTAATGAGTCCTTACACCGAGACACAGCAAGTAGTTGGAGAAAATCATCAATTTTCACATATTATCACAGGAACCAGTCACATTGACAGAAAAGCAATCACAGGGGTTTAAATACCGGGCAAAATGAGCACAAAAGACATCGAAACTCCACATAACAATATGTGGTTGGTTGGTTTGTCTGGTCTAGGATATTGAAAATCGAAAAGGTAACTAGCTTTATCAGAAGACTCAGTACTTCAGTTATCTTTGTCTTACACTGAAATGGATTTACTCTTCATGCAAAGACTGTGTGCTGAAAGAAGCTAAAGCAGTGATGATTACACTTTACAGTCGTTGGCACATTCAGGAGGAACTGGGACCAATTACTCAAATTTAGTTAGGATGAAATGATCCTCACAATTAAAAAGCACACACAGTACTAGTAGTTTCTCTCTTACTGCTCTGTAAGCGATCAACATAAGCCCAATTTATTTCAAGGAAGTCTATAAAAACAAAAAAAGGGGGCAAAATGTCACATGACAAGGATAATTCATCCATCAAATGAACTGATCTTTTTCACCATTTCTACTTTGGATAGATTAAATTGGATATACAAAATTCAGTTCGTAACATTTTTCTAAATTCTGATCTTAAAGGCCCAACATCAACATCCAACAGTATTTTTAGGGCTCAATTGAATATACAACAAAAGCCACATCCTCTCATAGAAGCTCATCTGAAAACAGGTCAGTCTTCAAAATAATTATCCTCTGATGTTTATTCAGCAGAGTCCTTTTCTCTCCGTGTGTCGGCACATGGCTGGAATTATTTCCTCCATAAATGATCTGGGTTTAAACGAAGCCCCAGTAATTGGGGATTCCATAACCCAATTTCTAGAAACTTTCGCACTTTCTGTTGAATCAGGATTTCTCTGCAGTTATTTGGGAACTCCCTGCATGAGCAACATTCATGATTTCAGACACAGACTTTAAATTTCAGTTTGCTGCGTATGGATGTCGAGCAAAAACAAAAAATGCATTTTAAAATAATTTGGGACAATAATGCAAAAATGTAAAGCAGAGGGGTTCGAGGCTTTGGGCAACTAAATCTTCATTTCCATTAATAAGAACTCCACGTGACCAAAAAAGAAGAAAACAAAAGGTTCCGGGGGTTAATTGGGGGACAGAAAAAGTCTAAATATTTCCACATTTGAGGTAATTCACGTTATTTGAACTTCACAAAAGTGCCTCCGTCTTCAAAAGAGGAATTTTATCCTGGCATCGTGTGGTGGTGAGTTCGAGTCTGTGAGGAGGAAGAGGACATCACTTCCCCCCAGCCATGATTTTGAGGTACTGCAGTGCATTGTGGGCTGCATTGGCTCGAGCTGCATCTGCGCTCAGAGCAAAGCCATGACACACTGTGATTGGCTGTGTGGACAGCTCCACTAGACACTGGCAAAGGCCGCTGAGACTGCGCTCCTCTGAAACAAGAACAGAACAAAAACAAGTCTTTTTTTTAACATTGATTTTGTTTCGGCATTACAAGAAACAGACATTTCCACCATCAATGCTGCTTTAGAAACGTCTCTGGAAGTTAAAAGACATAATTTTCGATGAAGATGATAGTCACGCTCTACATCCCCTTCCCTGATAAGAGCACTAGTGCTGCACTACAGTACATTTACTGCCATTTCACTGACAGATGTTTTCTGATTAGGGATTTCACAGTTTTCTCCTTTTTCATACTCTCATTATCATAAATGTGGCAGTGACTACAGGTATAATGTAATAATAAAGTAACCCAGATACCAGCTGTACTTCAGTTACAGCCTTCACTATACTCCTGATTATTTCATACAAAGTATATTCCCTGTAGAAAATAAGGTAATATAATGTCAGGTATCCATCACAAGTTTTAAAGCTATAAAAAGCTGAGAAAAACATGCAAATGTTTGGTATCAGTACTGGAATTTATTGATCTTTGTTTATTAGATAAATTATATATGAACACAAATGACCCGGTTCAACAAAATCCAGCAAAAATAACAAATAAATATCAGCTTAAAGTGTTGGTCCTTCTGTGAAGTGCAGTCCACAGATAAGATGGTTTGCCAGCACACAACTGTGACAACATGCAGCTGCGGGCTACTTCCTCTTTATCTGATGACAGTCATAGTAACCACACAGCATGCCATTTGTTTGATGACATGCTTCCTTCGATATGTACCGTTAGTGCAGATGGTGTAAACCAGATGTTAAATTAGTAAGAGGCTTCCACACCAACCAAACATATGCACCCTAATGAGGTTTATCAGTGTTAGCTCAACCAAATATATTTACATGCTTCTTACTAACATGCAGACAAGTAGTCAATGATGTCCATACACATTTCTTCTTAACCTTTCAATGTTAAACTTTGTCGTTCTCGGCAGAAGTGAATATCATTTTAATGCATTATAAAGCTACTGTTTATAAACGTACCTAGATCCAGGTAACTGACGTCAAAGCGCTGCTCCATAGAGAGGTCACCAAGCAAAGAGCAGAAGTTGGAGTCAGTGGGCATGCCCAGAGGGTGGCTGCGGAGCTGGAGGATCTTCTCTCCAGCAGAGTTACGTAGAGAGTCCCACGTGCAGCAGAAGCCTTTACTTTTGCCCGTCTCAGCTCTGCTCCCCATGTGCTGCGTGTGCAAGGAAGTTCATAGCAGTTTAAAAACACTATTAAGATTCACGAGTAAGCAAAGGGGCGATGGGATGCATATCTTATGGTATCCTGCGTAACATTTGAAGGACAAACAACTGTGAACGGCAAACATTGTTAAGCACTATGCAATGCAAATACAATGTTTGCATGTTATCCACTGTTGTGCATGCTTTCCTGTAATGTGCCAAATGATTTAACATGCAGGATGTTTTACAAGCTTTTGTCAACTGGTGCACAAAGAAAGTTAATTTCTCTTCGTTTCTCACCATGTTGAACGTGTCCTCTTCGACGTCAGCTTCGTTGACGGTCCTCAGGTCGACGGGGACGTCGTGTATACGCGATAACATCTTGGCTGCTGCGTTTCTCTTTGCTAGCTTCTTGGAGGTTCCACTTCCTGGCGAGGAACAAGAAAATGAGTAATGTTGAATAATGTTGCACAAGTAATGACCACTGATGAGACTGGCTGACTGATATTCACTCAGTAAGATTTTGATAAGCATAAGCAACCGAAGAGTTGACTTGATATAAGCTTGCTCTAATTTAGCAAGCTTGTTAATATTTCTATCTATAAGAGGTGTAAAATAAGAGCTGTAAGCTATGCCAGGGGACTGTCAATGCTCTTGTGATTCATGTGTTGCAAGTATCGGTCAATGAAGGTCAGAAATTGCTCGGCCGCCCTGTGAAAGGCTGCAGATATGATTTTCTTCAATTTCTGCTGTGTTCTATAAGCATTATTTCATTAGCAGCATTAGTGCTTCAATTTTTCATCACTGACGACCAACTTCATGGCATTTTTGTGGACAGTGTACGTGTGAACAAAAATCTAAATCTGTGGATTTGATCTATGAGACAAAACCTCTAAAAACACACACAGAACAATCTCAAAGAACGAAACATTGTGCATTTTACCGATTTCCACAAATCTCTCGACTCTGCAGGTCATGGTGAACTCCTTGCGGTGTGCTGGACCAGACTCTTGGGTGACTGTGTACTCTGGCAAACGCCATCCTTTCTGCACCACCAATTCCTAGCAGAGACGTGCACACACAGATACTTATAAAAAACAAAAAGCATGCAACTATAAAAAGTTATGCAGATGTTGTTCATAACACAAAAGTGGGAGGGACTGACTAAACAACGAACAGTCAAACAGCTAAATAAAACCTTGAACTACAGGAGGTATCTTTGTGTATTCACCTGAAGAGCTCCTACAGGGTTACATTCAGACTGCTGGGAAATGCTTGAAGTCTTCATCTCTGGCTTCGAGCTGTACAGAAGATGACATAAAACAAACTCAGAAGGGGAAGTAATGAAACCACACAGACCTCTATCTTATTCTTGCTCAATTCTTAGATGTATAGAGAATACTGAGATGTTATATCGGCTTACATCAGCTCAATTGACCATGATTCTTTCCCCAAATGTGGCTGTCTATGTATCATTTTAGCTTTAGAGACACATGTAATGAAATGTAAAAAACTCAATAAGAAACTGACCTCTCTCCATCAGTAGACGCGCCAACCCCAGTAAACCCGTCTACTCCAACACTAACTCCAACGGGACCTCCAAGACCTTCCTTGAGCATCTTCAGAGCAGCCTCGGCTGCTTTGTGCTTGGCTGCCTTCTTGCTGGGCCCTTGGCCGGTGCAGGTGATCTCTCCGACGGAGACACGGAACGTGAAGTTGGGCTGGTGGGCCTGTCCCTCGGCCTTCAGCAGGTCATACACTGGGGTCTTGCCTATCCGCGTTCCATACTCCTGCAGCAGACTGATCGGCGTCTTTCCGGGATTCACAGCCAGCATCTGCTCAATACTATTTTTTTTAAAAACAGAGTCAGCATGAGGCCTGTTAAACAACTGTTAATTAATTAACAAAGGACTTTAGAAAATTGTGTCAATCATACCTTTCAAGAAACATTTTGTCGCATGATTGTTTAATTCAGAAATGTGTTCTCGTCCTGATGATTTCAGATTCTTTCTGTTGAATGCTGTCATCACTGCACTGAACTGAGGCTAGTCTAACTGAAGATTCATTCACCCAAATCACAAAGGATTTTGAGATATCCAAGCCAATATAAAACAATTCCTCTTCAAGTCTATCCAGAAACAATGTCCAGCTTACTCAAATCGATAAAACTCACTGAAAGTAACCATAAACTGTAAATCTTAAGCCAATAAACAAGTATAACAAGTATGTTCAGTCGGACCTACATGGTGGCACACACACTCAATGCCAGTTTATTAGGTACACCTACTGTAGCTAAAGCGCATGCAGTCTAATACAACAGTCCTGTAATAAATACTACCTTTATGAGGGCTATAATGTTCAGTTTTTGTGAGGTGCTAATTCAACTGGTCAATTTGGAGGATGCAGTGTGTTGTGCTGAATTGTGTTGTGAGACTAACAGGTGTTAGAATTACTTTTATCAAAACAGGTAGGCTACATAACAAGCACTTGGCTGCTTTAGTTTGAGCTATAAACTATAATCAGAACAGCTTACTGCAATTCATACGGTACTGTGTACACGCAGTAAACGCAGATTGGCAACTTGATCTCTTTCAATCACACATCTGGCACCTTATTTTGAAGCTAGCTTAGTAACGTTTATGTTAACGAAATGTCGGTGTGTTAGCTAGAATTCAAATCAGTAGCTTTGTTGTGGCAGACACTCAGAATATCTGTTAATAAAAAGGATCTATTTATCAGACTGCCCCCCCCCACCCTTCGTTTGCCACTCTGCTATGCTAGCTTAGCGTCACACCTGGAGCACCCGGAGTTTCTCTTCCAGCTGTGCGGTGCTGTCTCGTCGTTCATTCCCTATTTCACGCAGACAGAGCCGATCGGTATCGGATGGTTAATCCCCCCCCCCTCCACCAAAACAGACACTTGCTTTCATTAGACGGTATTTTCCCAGACAGATGATGAAGCAACGACATGTGAAGAGCAGACCCCTCCGCTCCGACAGAATGCAGCGGGCGGGTACTTCAGGTGCACAAATATGACGTATGACGGAAACCCACGAAACTGGAATTCTCATTGGTCCGTTGATGCTTTGGGTTGGCTCGTTTTGGATACCGGAAGACACCGACATGGTTGTAGTTTTTCATGGATACTAGTATGCGAGGCTAAAGTTAAAAATACCCTTGTTTCATCACAACAGAAACAGGTGAATAGTCACTTAGACTAAACATATGGGAGAATTTAGTTTGCAGTGTAAGATTTTTTTTTTAAACATTTAATTAAAAGTAAAAGTCGTCCATTTAAAAATGAGCATAAAGTAGAACCAAGTTATAATCATGAATGTATTAAACATCCATTATAGCATGCACGTACCTAGCCATTACAGCTAAATTAACTTAATGAATGTAAAGACAGTACCAAAGGAAAACATATTTTGGCAAATGATACCCTTCACGGTTATATATTATTAAGTCAGTGCTGAATTCCAAACAAAACAAACGTACTTTCTGCGTATAACGTTATTTATTTCCAGCTAACGTTAGCTAGCCACCAAGCTAGCTGATACATCTTCAAACGGCTGCTGTCAAGACAACTGCGTTGGATGAAAAAGTACCAGAAGTTGGAAGTATTCAAGTAAGTACCAGTACCAACTGTACCTGAGTAAATGTTAGTTGTTTCTGCATCGTTTTGTTCTGCGTGTGATCAAGTACATATACCATAATTGCTAATGTTTTCTGCGGGTTGAGCTGGACGGTTCTCTTAATTGTAGGCTACAGCGATGAAAGAGCATTTGTTTGGGTCGACAACTTTCTGCATTCTGACTCTCAGTGAAATAATTTGTTCTAACTAAAAAGCACCAGAAGAGGGCGACAGTCAGTCACTGGTCCCCCATCTGACAAACTTCTCTGTAGGGGCCAACGTGAACGTTAGTACTTTGGGCACCTGTCATCTCGACTCTGGACTAACACAGGAACATTTCATAACTTTTAGTTTTCTGATCATCATAAAGTTAATAATAAGGGTTTGGACCCAGACTAGCTGTGGCAGTGTCTTCTAAAAAGAACAAAGATAATCCTCTCTATAATACCACATTTATACAGCTCCTTTTATAAAACAAAGATATAACAAATGTGTCTTACATGCCAAACATCAAGATGATGATAATATGATATATTTTTTTGCAATAAAATTAAATAGAAAGCTCCAGGTCTCATCAACAGTCTAGTCAAGGCGGTGCAACACAGTGTACAAACAAAATAATACACAATAAAATAAGAATATGCATAAGTAAGAATCTGTTGAAAAGTCAACAGGCCTGCATAGCCTACAAGGCGTGACCACACTTTCCACTTTAGTGTGTGTGTGTGTTGTGTGTTGTGTGTTGTGTGTTGTGTGTGGAGGAGTTGGAATGTTGCATTTATTCTTAGTATAAATAGAAAAAGCTTGAGGACAGACAACTTTAATTTTGGTGGAGTTTCTTTGCTTATTTTGGATCCCTTTGCCTTGGTGAATACACCAAGAGCAGTCGTGTAGGCCCTTAAAATCCTTTTGACCCAAAGTTCAGAACCTCCTGCCCAACTAATATAGCAGCACTTCCATAAAATATTTCCGTACATTTTCCACCTTTCCTTCATTTCCTTTTATTTCTGTGGCTCAACAATTAATCCCATGATGGTTTCCTCGTAAACCCTTGATGGCCGCCGTTGAAATAGAGCTTGTATTCGATGGCTTCATTCATTGTCAGTGTGGATACGCACATTTTGCCAAGTGTAACACAAAGTGAACCGGTCATGACAATGAGTAAAGTTGTCTTCCATTTGAACTCCCTACAATGAAAGCACCATGATTTATCTGTGACCAGAGTTACCCCTCCTACTCATTATCCATACACTGAGCGTTAACTCGCCTTGCTCACTGGGCCTTTGATTTGTCAGTTGAACGTCCAAAGTTATTGACCTATAACGTGATAATCTAAGTGTTTTTATTGAGCTTGTGGTTGAATGAGCTCAGAAATGAATACAGTCTTAGCAGTTACAGTACATCCACAATGTATGCACACACTCACACACACACACACACACACATCCACAAACACACTTTCCTTTTCCCTGTCTTGGCCTGGCGCATTAGTCTGTGTGGTTCTTTGGTTGCCAAAATCATCAGTAGATATCTTCAAGCATGGAGCTGTATGAATGCTCTTTTTCCCTCCTTCCACAATATGATGTGTTTCCTTTTTTGTGTGTGTTTTGATCCCTCTCTTGCGGCCAAGCTGTGCTGTGGTAAGGCGCGGGTTCGAGTGGCGCTCCTGTGTTATTTTTGGCAGCAGCAGTGGTTGGTGGCTGTTTGAGGAGAGAGGAGACAGAAGGGGGGATCGCATGAAGCCCAAAAACCAAGGATGTTTAAAGGATTTCTGTCTGAAGGAATTGCTTTGTAATGATCAGAAAGTCATTATGGATGTGTGTATGTGTGTGTGCAACCATGCATGAACACACGCACACAGAAAGAGACTGGCATGCACATTCGTTCATTTATCACTTCACAAACACCTCATATACACGTTCTCATTCACAGACCACACACTCCGAGTTGCTAAATTGCTTAACATGTGAAATGCTTAGTTTTTTATAGAATCGACACCATCCTACACTCCAATCTACCAACGCGTTTTAAATGTTTGGCCTTATTTACTTTTCGCAGTCACTCTGTTCCCGTCACATCACGTGGGAACTATTTCTTGTTTTGTCAAACACTTTGGTAATGCTCTCTCTACTCTGTGGGAGTCAGTCCGAGACATGCCGCCCGCTCAGGCAACATGCAGTGTCAGACATTTACGCTCCTCCCTCTATATGCTTCTGAAAACACCATTTGAAAAAGATTTTCTCCAACTCTATTCTTGGCCACAGATCAAGAGAACGTTATTACTCTACTTTATTTATTTATATATTGTGGCGGTAATGTGTGTGAACGTATGTGTGTATGTATGTAGGCCTGTGTGTGTGTGTGTGTGTGTGGGGTTGGGGAGGGGGGGGCTGAGTGATATGTAATTGTGTATGTATGTGTGTTAACCCACAAAGATATTTCAATTTCTTCAGAATATTAAATAAACATGCAGCAGCAGCTTCAGTGAAGAGCTGCCTGCCAGTGGGTTTTAGGTTGGATGGGTGGCGGTGCTGGTGGTGAAGGGGGAGAGGGGGTTTGTGGCCGTGGCTCTGGGGGGGTGAGGCAGCTCATGGTCAGGGCCCCCGCCGGACACACTGGCGCCTCGCGCTGGAGGACTTCTGAACCACCACACTCCTCCACCAAAACCCTGCCAACCCTGGTTCCCTGCTCCCGCTTCCAACCCAGATCACTCCGTTCTCTTTCTGCATTTTGACTCTCTCTCTCTCTCTCTCTCTGTCTCTTAGTGTCTCTCTCTCTTCTCCCTCCTTCCTTTCTGACTCTTTTTCCTTCTACAGTTTCCTCACTCAGTTGATCCCAATCCAGATTCATTTGCTATTTGGCCGCCTTCTCTTTTCTTACTTACCGCTGTACTTTTTGTGGCAGGTCTATTTGATTGTGTTTTCTCTACCTTTTTCTCCTGAGGGCTTTTTTTGTGGGTTTTTTTTTTTTTTACAAATCCACCACTCCTACAAATCCACCACTGTCTCTCTTAAATCCCTTCACTTAAAATGTCGCAAGGAAGTATTTAGTGGCTTGAAAAAGGCAAACAAGAATGGTTTGGGCTGTACGTTAGTCAGAATACCATGATACCATCAAGATAGTAAGCATTTTCAAAAAGAAAAGAACAGTTTATGAGTGCTCTAGATGTTTGTAAGGGAATTAGGTTACAATTTGCCATCAAGTGTTTTTCCAACCATCTCCAAGTGATATATAGCTGTTCCTCTTGTCAATGAAAAAAACAACGTTCCATTGTGGTCACAATGAAGTGAACTACGCCAGCTTTACTGCATGTGCGCTCATTAAAGATCCCCTTAAGTGACCTTGAATCTGAAAACGGCGATCATCTGAAAACGTCTGAAGACAAATGATCATTTGTTGTCACGATTAGTAAATGTTCATTAAGGTGACATGATGAGAAATACTTTTGATCAAAGAGCCAACGCATGGTCTTTATTCAAGCCTTATGGGCAAATGTGGTTATTTAACAAAATGACTAACTGCACCTAGTGCTGCGTATAATTGAATTATGGATGTCAAACATCTTAAGTAGAGTGGATATGTCTTTACGTGTCACACATGCAATTTTCTTAACTTCATTTTCCCCTGGAAGCAATTTGTTATCCGGAGGCCATTAAATGGGAAGCATATTATCTTTTTAAAGGGGCACATAGTCACCCACAACCCTCCCACAGTTCCTATAAACAAAATGGCCTCATTTAGTGCCGCATTTGGACCATCGGGCAGTAAGGGAGGACTCCCTTTAAACTTTAAAGGCAGTTCAGGGCTCGAAAAAGGGCTGCGCCATTGTTTGATTAGAGCTGGAAATATGAAAAGCACTCAAGTTTGATGATGCAAGCCACACAGACTGCTGTTTGATCTGTCCAAAGTGAGAGGGTGGTCTAACCTCCATCAACAGTGTAATAATGACTCGTGAGGAGAGATCGGAAGCCGTGCTGCAAGATGCAAGATTGTTGCATCAGCTGGACTTAAATTCATGTCGCCACAATATGTACTGAGTTCACTGCATTCATGAAGACACTTAATCACTGAGACATCTTGTGTACTTTCCTGTTTCTTTTTCTGACGTATGTAAATGATGGCTCATAATGATAAGCGAGGTAGACATAAAGTACATCTGCATGGTAGCCTGACCTTTTTACCTCTTGCCCTCTCTTATCTCTTGTGTTTTCCCCTCCAACCCGTTTTATTTAGCTTGACCTCTCCTCCTCTTCAGGTCACGTTATGGTTCATCAGGTCAGTTTACCTTTCCCCTTTGTAAAAAAAAAAAAAAAAAAAAGCTTATCTTGTTTTTACTTATAGCCTGACTGCTGAGCCTCTGGGCGTGCTGACATTCTCCCCCCCCCCCACTCTGCCACAGAGACCCAGTCACACCTGCAGACACCTGTGCTTTTGTCCTGCTTCATGCCTCCCACAAACCCCGCCCTGCACTCCCCGTAGCCTGTGGCTATGTCGGAGCACAGTCCCATTGTTTTACTTGACTATTCAGTTAGCACCAGATAATAACGGAGAAGAGAGGATTCATTAGCATTTTCTTCAACACATCCTGATGAGTTGTTCTCGCCCATCTGCAATCTCAGAAAGTTGAAACTCCCCCGAGTAACTCATTAAGCGTAAGAGTTTATGTGTCATCAAGTCTTATGGCTAAACTAAACACTGCTTGAGCCAATGTTTTAAAATTGCTTCTTCGTGTTAGTTAGGTCGGAAATGGGCTGTGTGATGGCTTTAACTTGTGTGTCTGGGATCCTGTGGAGTAACGTGTGTAGTCCTAACAAGTCTGTGTGTTGCAGTGATTTCTGTTCACAGGGGCACGAGTGGGCAAACCATATGGAACAGATTGTCCAGCTTCTTCTTTTGCCCCTATGTGTCACTGCATGTATATTTTTCTTTTTACGACCTTATTTGAAGCAACTCTTAATGTTTCCTGGCTTTCTAAATAAAAGAAGTAAAAATAAAGTTAAGGCTACAGTATGCCACCACCACTGCTGAGGGAGTGTATTTTAAAAAGGCAGAAAATACCAGTAGCAGCAGAGGTTTTAAAAGCCACTGACCGTCTTCTTAACCCCCCACCCTCACCCTGACACACCCTACCCATACCCCATTCCCCCTGTTTGCCTTTTATGTTGTGGACTCGACCGTGCGCCCACTTCAGACCACCATAAACATGTCGGTCCCTGATGACAGAGTCGGCCTTGGGACGTTTTATATAAATTGACCTCAACTACAGCTCATTAGAAGCCTTAAATTGGAACCATGCAGCCTGGGAAGTGTAAATGTTACAACAGGAGAGTCAGTAGCTTCAGGGGGGTTCCAGCGCTACAGGTCTTCACTTCTGTGATAAAACTCTTTATTTGTATATTTTAAAAAGATGTTTGTTTTTAATGAGCAAAATCTTGTAGTTTCATAGTGTCGGGGAAAAGGATTATATTATTATTATTTAGGAAATAGTTGTATCTGTTTCATCCATCACCTGTTATCCACTTTTGTTATTAACATGTTAGAATGGGTCGTACACCCACCTGAAGTAGTTGTATTATTAGCAATATAACCTGAAATGATCTGACTGCACAGAAAGACACACAAGCTCCACTTGTCGTGACTTTAACTCTTTAACTTTAATGTGATCTTGAGTGACAGCACGGTCACACATTTGAGATTCTTTGAGAGTAGAATATACTTGATGATCAGCTCAGCTTCTCCTCTGCTTTTGTATCTCAACATCACGTCTTTCGTCCCGCATCCTGCCTTAATTGGGGTCCTTTGTTTGACCGCCTCCCTCAATAAACAATACAACCACAGCTCCCTTGTCCTAATACCCTCTTCTCCTCTCTCCTGACTCTGCTGGAGCATCGCTCTCAGTAATTACCCCTCTCGAGCTGGAGAGTGGAGTAATTGTCTTGAGTGTAACTACAGTGGCTCTCTGAAAGGGGTCATTGTGTGGACTTAAGACTTCACTTCAGTGGACGGCCTTTGTTTGTGCTGCGAAAGATAATGAAAGTATTTGGTTGGCCATGGTGAGGTGGAAATATAGTAAGATATGAAAAGAACGACAGTGAGTGGGGAGAGGAGGGGGTGAGGTGAGGTGTGGAGGAGTGACCCTCAGGCTCAAGGAGAGACTCCTTTTAATTCTTTTTTTTTTTACATTTTAAAACACTTTTACATACGAATAACACCAGCAGAGAAAATGCTTTTTAAAATTTCTTTACTTTTGAAAGCACCAAAAATTGTCATGATTTCACTCCACAACTTTTACAACATGTTCACCTTTACGAGGTTTAATGCTTTATCACTATTTACGGTATCTTATACACTCATTTCACAACAAGTCAGCAAACAGTGGTAGTTCAATTTAACAATGAGCAAAATTATGAACGAAAAATTAAGTTTCATGTTTATATTTCTTTATACTGATGCAACATAGGGATCTTTTTCATTGTGGAAAGTTACACAAAATATAGAAAATACATAAAAAAGTAGAAAAATAACACACCTAACAATATCTATATATTGTTGTAAATATATAGTATGTACAAACAAGGAAAAATCCCTTATTAATCATTACCTTGCCAGGTGTGGAAGATTTCACAATTAAAAGATTATATAGAAATAGTTTACACACTAACTTCAAGATCTATAAATAAATCTTTAAAAACATAACCCCAAACTCCATGTTATAACTAATAAATAAGAAAAAAAGTCTTAATTTAATGCATTTTCTTCTCTTTTTGGCCAGCGTTAACCATCTTGCGTTTATTCAGGCGTTATATTTCCTGCGTGGTGCAGGATAAAATAATCTTCCATGTGTATAATTTAAGACATAAATTAGATTATTTATGTAAATATGAAATTAAATTAGACAAAGTATGTAGCAAACGGCAAACAAAAGTGAAATACAAAACCTTTTACATCAAAATGTCTTGGGTAGCAAGAAGAACAAGAAGTAAAACTGTTCATTGATTGTTTCAAGAATAATGAATAAGTATCAAAGTACAGCTGTAAATCCGATTTTTCCCTCGGCATGCAATGCTCCATCAGCTCCATCATCCTAACCATAAGTCTCCTTCTAAAACTACTTTCCTTTTGCGGCTTCAGAGCTCTTTTCCTTCTGCTTTTGCAGATTAAATTTCCCTAGTGGTTTGTCTCATTTGAAAGGCAGAAAATGTGTGCATGAGTGTGTTTACTTGTATCTATATATATATATATGTGTGTGTGTGTGTGTGTGTGTGTGTGGTGTGTGTGTGTGCATTATATATGCTGGCATTTGCTCATAGCTATTCCTGTGCTTTTGTATGTGCACGTACGTATGTTATATTAGTTTCCATGTACATCATGACTTGGTTTCTTAAATCTGTGTGTACTTGTGTCTGCCTGCATACATTTGTGCGTTGGTGTATGTTTGCAGGCTTGCTTATATTTGTGTGAGTTTGCTCCAGAGAAAATGAAGTGATTGCTACCTGCAACATGCTCAGTCATTTATCATATCAAGTCTTTTCAAACATGGTCTGATATCCTTTGTATGTCTTGAAACAAGATGCTGTCTTTTTTCTTATTTTAAAGGTGAATCTTTTTTCCACCATGAAAGAAAAACACACCATGTCTCAAATATTGGATCGAAGAGTTAATGACATCAGATCTCCAACAGTCCACTGCTGTTCTCCACTCCATTAGGTGTGCCAGTCTTCTCATCTCCGTTGGTGATTTGGTCAGCGACAGGATTGGCGGGTACTGCGCTGGTGTTGAGCTCTGTGGTGTCCTCGCTCCGAGGATCTGTCTCTCCCTCCACAGCTGTAGCCTTTCCCTGCATTGCAGAATCCGCATGGGTCTTCTGGTGCTTGGAGAGGTGGTCGCTGCGTGTGAAGCGCTTGTTGCACAGTAGACAGGTGAACTTCTTCTCTCGCGTGTGGGTGCGAACGTGCCTCTCCAGTTCGTCCGAGCGGGTGAAACGCTTCCCGCAGAACAGCCAGTTGCAAACAAAGGGCCGCTCCCCAGTGTGCCAGCGTAAGTGGGCTTTAAGGTGGGAGGCTTTGCCGTAGACTTTCCCACAGCCTGGGATGTGGCAGCTGTGAACAGGCTTCTTCCTCAGGGATGCCGCAGAGGCCCCGAGCCTCTCCAGCTCCTGGCAGTTGGGGCAGTCACATGAGGACCTGGTTGGTGCACCTCCTCCACTGTAGCCCCCTGATCCTCTCGCAGGCTTTAGGCCCATGGGATTCTCCATCAGCCCTGCACTTTGCACAGGCTTGGGCTTGTACATGTCCTGGGGCAGCATGTGCTGAGAGGGCTGGAGGAGGTGTGAGGAGGAGCCCAGTCCCACAGAAGGGTAAGGAGCTGTGTTGAGTGGTGTAAAGTCGGTGCTGTAACTGGACAACTGAGGGCTAAGGGAGGCCTGGGGCGCCACAGGCTGCAGGGAGGCCTGGAGACCTCCGTCCGCCTGGGGCTGGGTTGATGACAGCCAGTTGGAGTTGGGGTGGACATCCCACCAGGAGGACGTGGCATTATTTGGAGCAGCAGTAATGCCAGGGTGGACACCGGTTTTATACCAGGAGCCATAGGGGTGTGTCATATCCAGAGAGGTATAGACGCTGGTGAGGCAGTCGACCGTAGCGTGGGCCTTGGACACTAAAAGAGACGGATCCTGGGAAATGGAGGTTTGGAAGGAGTGGGAGAAGGGGTTATATTCTGTAGCGTAGCCTCCGGCTGAAGGAGGGGGGCTTCCAGTGGGGGTAAGCAGCCCGCCACCTCCTCCTCCTCCAGCTGTGGTGAAGGAGCCAGTGTAGGAGTCTGCCAGGCCGCTGCCGTCTGCGGTGCGCCCGTTCTTAGCTGTCTGAAGGTCAGAGGTCATTATGTAGGACTTCTTTAGTGGAGTAGCGCTGCCGATCTTACCGGGTGTAGCCGAATCCCTGATGGGGCTTGTGCTGCCGAACTTGTTACAGGTAGCAGTTAACATAGCCAGAGGACTGGAGCCATAGCGTGCGTCTTCCTGGGGAGGAGGAGACAAGGGAGAACATGAGACTGTCTTTCGGCAGGAAATGGCTGCTTGCTGCTGCTGCTTCTGTCAGTGTCAACTCTAATAAAAAACTTATGTCAGACGGCCACCGCTGGCTCTTCCTGCTCCCTCCGTTTTCAAAGTGGTCAGGGCAATTTCAAGCAGCGAATGTTTATGCTCGTGCAGGTTCTGCTCTGCTCAGCAAAGGAGGAATTCCCTTACTCTTTTGTTTCACGTCAACCCCTTTCTACATGCTATTCTCATGTTCGCTTTAAACTTGTTCCACCTGTGCGAACGCATCCAACATACATAAACACACATTGTGTAATCGTGTATAGGCGTTCTATTAAATGAACTGTAACTGTGTCATTCCTAGCAGACACAGATATGGCCATGAGGACAAGTTAATGGAACATAGTGTAACAACTGTCCCGCCTATTGTTCTGCTTAATCTTCTTAGAAAATGTCTGTTTATGACTTGTTACGTAAGCATTCAGAATTTTCATTGGGCCTTTAAGAAAACAAAACATGTTCCACTTTTTAAGTAAAGTCTTGACTGAAACTCACTACCAAATAAATTCCACCTTACCTAAATATTGTATATAATCGTCCCTTTTCGAGTATTTTGCTTTTCCATGTGGAAGGTAACTAAACACCACAGCACAACATATCAGCTTTCTATTGCTACCACACACTGTACATGTGGATATAGCCTAACTAATAATAATCCCTATAATATTTCCATAGAACTTTACAGAGTTTCTTCACTATGTAATGTGGAGTTTACTGGTGTTATTGTACCTGAAATTGCAATTGACCTGCGGTGGTGTAAATTTAAGACTATTGTGATACTCGTATGGAATAAATATGTTGTGAAGTTGTCTTTTTCAGTGTAGGCGCGCTACATCTCTTTTGTAATCCTGGCCTATAACTTTAAATAAGTGCGACTAGAATATTATCATCTTTAAAACGTCTTTCCCTTCAGACTGACTGTTCATTCAGAGGTGATTAGTGGTTATCTCCTTCTCTTCCAACCAACCCCTGGGCCAGCCCAGTTTTTAGGTTAATTATGTTTCATCCCAGACCTTTAGTCTTTTACTGCTCCTAAAATCCCTGCTGTGCTCTAAAAGTCTTGCTCCATCCACTGACAACTGCGCAGCTTCTCGTGGCCATGTGAGATAACTTGTTATTCAATTATCTTTATGATTTGCTATGTGCTCTGGATATACGAGTGAAGCCTTCTGCCTAGAGGGAATGTAAATGCAAAGTTGAGCAGAGATTAAAATGTGAGTTGTAAAGTTTTATGAAACTGCCAGCAGCTCACCCTTAAGTTGCTTTAAATCACCTACCATCAAGAGCTAAGATCTTTCTTCAGTAATGCATGTTATGATTTTCATAATCCTGTTATGTCACAGATTTATATTCAGTCATATATTATTCTTCAGATACCCTTACACCAAACTGGGCTATAGGTTTCCTCACTCCAACGTGCAACTGCTTGACTTTGACATAAAGTTAGAATTTCAACAGCATTTCGATCTTAAAAGTTGAGTTTGTATTAAAAGAAGAAGAAGAAGAAGAAGAAAAATCTACTTACAATTACATTCCCTACCTCCAGAATAGATGCGGCCATCCCTGAGAAACAAAATCCTAAGGAAGCTGAAGGGAGAGGGAGAAGCGCAGCTCAGAGTCCCAGGACAGTTTGAAAGAAGTTGAGCACTCACGCGGGGAAGTGTTTTGAGGCACGGGGAGCCCGCCCCCTAATTACAGGCTATGGGCTCTTTGAAGATTCGCTAAGAGGCAATAAAAACCCAGAGATGGAGGAAACTGGATGGAGATTGGTGGATAGAAAGAGGACATCCCACCTCCCCAAACGGAGAGTGTCGAATCATTTTTCAAGACAAATGCATGAATGGGTTACTCATCAATCACCATGTGGACATTATTTTAGTTTCACTGGCATTATTTTTTCCACTGGGATTAGTCCAGTGGAGTCTGAGGGGAAAGACTACAGTTTAACATCATCTCACGGAGAATTATCTTTCCGGATAACAGATTTAGACACGCTGTAAATTGTATTCATGCTGTTAGAGACATTACTATAGGAGCTCTGTAAATAAGAAGTGAAAAACCGACTAGAGCTCTTTTAGTTCCTGAGAGAGGAAGAATAACAAAAGAACATGTAGCCTTGGCCTGCGCCACATAAAAAAAAAAAAAGAAAATTACGCAGACCGAGTCTGTGGTTTCCATCCGACATTTTATTATTCTGGTTTCAACCTTCTCTCTGTTTCCAATATTCTTAAATGCAGTTAACTGCCTTTTTAGACATTAACTGTGATGGTTAAAGAGGCTGAACTGCAGAGACAAGCGAGCAGGAAAGGATCAAGTCATTAAATAAAATAAAGAAGAGATTATCACATCAAATAAAATGAATTCAAACGGCGAATTCACGAGGGAGGGGGCAGGGGGGGCTCGTAAAGATTGTTTCCCTTAAGTAAGAAGTTTGATGAAAAGAGAAAGAAATTGAACAGGAAAGATGACAGAAAGTTTGAAAATGGAAAGAATATAAAGTCTTTCCAAAGACGGTTACAAAGTGCTATATTTCAAAACTGTCCAAATAACTTTCTGTCATTATTTATTTTCGAGTCTGGGATTTAAATCTTTCAGAGGAAAATCTGGAAATATGTATTGGCCTTATTTTGGTGACTTACCAATTTAAAATGTATATTGTCCCCAAACTGCATGGAAGCTAATGGAAGTGCCTTTTAATCTAAATGTAAACCCTTTTAAAAACAATCACAACTTCATACAAATTAATTAAAACACTTTACAGAGGTTTATTTATCTTTTATTTTTATTTTAGATAAAAAATTATAAAAAAAGTTTGTGTCTGACACGTACATTGCATACATTTAAATATATCTAATATTCTCATCCCGTGATAGGAGTATATCAGTTACAGAAATGTAGCCCGTAAAATGCCTTAATTTTAAAGAACTTTATTTCCATACACTGTAACACCAGCGTCACAATGCTTTCATGGTAACGTTAAAAACCATAATCTGTTTACAGAAAAGTATGTTTTTATTTATAGGTTCAAAGCAATCTTATTTGTTAAACTGTGTTATAAACTGAAGATACATTTCAATAGATAGAATATATTTTGTCTGTGAGGTTTTTATTTAAAAGGCATTTTTAGAATTTAATTTATTGGTTGAAAAAGTCCAAAACTCAACTTTCAGTCTCGGGTGAGACGGATTCTCAGCGCCTTTTTGTGGGCGTCTCGTTTTCTGAAGGAGAGCACAGAAGATTAAAATTGTTGTCAAAAATAAACATATAATTTCTGTCCTTATTTTCTCCTCAATTACAGGGCTTGGTCAGAGCTGGGCTTGTCGTTCTGGAGAGTCTGGCCCTCACATGAACACAGCAGGCTATATTTGGCAGTCTGCTCTCCAACTGACCTTCATCGCTTTATTTTCTTATTTCAGAAGGGGTGTGAGCTGAAGAACAAAGGCTGCTACATGCAGCAGTTTACACTGTCACACACTCCTACAGGATTGTGCTCGCATTCATATAAACCTATAAATCTCACCTGTCTGTCTATCTGACTGTCTGACTGTCTGTACTGTCTGTCTGTCTGTCTGTCTGTCTGTCTGTCTGACTGTCCGTCTATGTTATCTACCTATCTACATCCAGATGCATTGTGCTATACGTGGCAATCTTTTCACACTTTCTTAGGCATTTCCCTCCCCTCTCATTTGACACATGGTGTGTTACTGGTGTAAATCTTTAAGTGAAGTGTTCCTTTTCTTCTTAGCGTTCATTAATGCTTTATGTTTTACATTTAGGTGAAATGAGAGGGGAGGTATAAAGCTCTTAGACTGCCGCAAAAGTGGTCTCCAATGGATTGCTTTTTCTCATTTTTACAAGACTTGTAGTAATCTAAGACTTTGGCGTGCTCCCATTTACAGTTCTCTTCAAAAGAGAGCAAGTGAGATCTATAATTAGAGAATGCGTTAAGCTCTTAACAGCCTCTTCAAAAAGCTTTCTCTGCTCTATTTACTATTTTCTGCTCAGTGTGGTTTAGACCTTTGGGTAGGTACATTAGGCACTGCAGGCTTGATGAACCTCGGGGCGTTGGGTGGGCATGATTATGTTCCCCAGGGCTGATTATATGTTTGGCATAGATAGTTATTGTCCATATGACAGCTATCAGTTGTATTAGTAGTTCCAGGTTTTTGTAGTGTTGCTAGCTCATTAGCCCCGAGCCCGTTTGAATGCAACAAGTGGCATGTGATGGCTGAATTAACACAAATCATTTTTATAAACTTCATAGTCGATTTCGATGCTTTCTAGTTGATTCTTGGTCTAACTATGATGACATGGCTTTCAGAGGATTCTGGGTAAACATCTCAGATATCTGAACTGTATCTCAGTGCTCAGTTTGATAGTTAGTGAGTGGTCTTTACGGACTTGCTTCTGAATAAGCTTCAATGCCTACACAATGACCCCGTTTGTCAGTACGCAGGCATGTTCTCTGATATGGGACTGTTTGAACCTTGGCTACACCTGACACCACTTACCTAATTCCCCTTTGGCAATATGAATAAGCAAAAACAAAAAGCAGGAAGCAATAAGTCTCTCTCCATCATATTTACCAGTGGTCAACTTTCCCGCGCAAGCCTTCACACTGGCAGAGATTCTTCTTCTGGTTGCTCAGCTCTATAGAAAATTAAACCTCTCCTAGAAAACAAGTTGTATTGAAGTGATGGCCGTGAGCGTGCAGTTCGTTTGCCTACAGAGTAAACAAACTCCTTGTCTCAACATATAGTTCACCTTTTGCTGTTGTCCTCACAGGAAAGGAAAAACTTTGTGGTGAGAGTTTAAGTGGCGTCAGTTCTTGTGTGCCAAACGCTCAAGCGTGTGAAAGGGAATAAAGAAGACAAAGGAGATGAAGAATGTGAAGGCAGATGCCTGATATCAACCCTAGCGATGAATGCTTGGTCAGATTCTTGTTTAGTTCTTTGATCAGAAATATCCTGATACAACCGTCACTGCTTTGTGTCGGGAAAGCAGTTTTGATTATTCTGTGATTTTAGTATTGGTATCAAAACTCAGATATTACAATGGCACCAGTATCAGAACATATCAAACAATATCCAGTCCTACCTGTTACTGTAAATGACTGTGTGTTTTGAGTATTTCTACTAAAGTGTGCTTCACAACTGGTGAGAAACAAGACACCTGTGTGGCAGCTTACATTCAAAAGTCACACAGAAAACAAGAGAAAAGTCATTTCACTTGACTTTGTTTCTGTTTTTTGTTTTTTTATTTCAGATTTCCCCGCCTAAAGCAATCTAGTTTTAACTCTTTCCCTCTTAGCCGTTCAAAATCCTGGTGTCGTAAGTATCTCAGTTAAGTTTACAGCAAAATATAGTGAGTTATAAGAGTTACTTTACTTCTAAAGTAAGTGAAATATCCGCACTAACATGAGTAGGAATTTACAGAAGTCTTTCAAGCACTGCAGGCATGCAAGTCCTCCCATTGGCTTTGTTTTGTACACTTTAGTACAAGCAAGTTCATCCAGCAGGCATCTTTCTTGAAATAGTAGTGAAAGATTTGCCAGGTTGTCTCGGTGGTAACACGAAAGCACAGCAGCAGTACAAACAAGCATGAAACAAAGCTGTGGGACTCCTCAGATGTTAGGCCATGTCTATACATTGGCTTTTAATGCATCCTTCTTTTGGGGGGTGAATGGCCTTCTGTTTTCTACATTGCTATTAAATTGGTCTCTTGGTATCATTAGGCCATTACGGCAACCAAGTAAGTGTGTATAATGGTGGATCAATGGAATATCTCGCCATAATGCATTTCCCTTGACATTCCCCTCTGGGCTGCAACCCTCAGAAAATTAACAATGTTAATAATACTGCGACGGAGGGGGAAAATTGAAATGATTAGATGTGTTTTACTTCGCTGCTGATGGAAATGTGGTGAGAGGGAATCAGGGTCAGGGATAGACTTGCCTTGCAGCATGACTCCGTGCTATTTTTCCAGGCTGTGTGGTCAAAGATTCAGAGAGCTTGTCAACGGAAAATGAGAGAGCGAGAGAAGTGGGGGAGAAGAGAGAAAGAGGGGGACGTATAGAAGTCAGAAAGAGAGAAAGAGACAGGGTGGTGGGTTATACAACGCACCGGTGACTATCATGTTCATTTGCACTGCTGCTGATGCCGCTGATTGTGGCATCACAATGTTAGTCACTTCTGCCTTTTTGAGTCGGACATGAAAAGACATGACAACATGCTTTTAATAAAATGACCGGCCCAGCTCGAGTGGTCTGTCTCGACTTTGGGGCATGTTGGTGGTTTTGAGTAATTCAACCACCAACAGGCTGCATTTCAACCAGTGGACAGAACATATTCAGTCACCAGACAAGTTGGTAATCACATGTAGCAATGAGGAGAAAGTAATCTTTTCCCTATATAAATGCTAATGCAAAGAAGCTAAATGCTTCCTGCTGCGTAGTACTTTGAATATTGTTTTTAAGAACAACATCATTTCAGTCTCACATCGCCAACCCCCAGCATAGTTCATTCCCGTCCCGCTGTGATGTCTCAGTGACCACACATGTCAGAAAGAGGCCCACAATGCACTGGGGAAACATTAATTGCTTTCTTCTATGAAGAATATTTTACTGTTTGTGGAATGCCAGTTAGTTATTATCCCACTTTAGAATCAGAGATGTTGCTGTGCAGGGTATTACATGCAAGTATCAGCTCTAGAGACACAGAAGTCCATCTACTCCCAAACAACTCCCAGTCCGCCGCCTTCTTGCTGTATACAAGCCGACATCTGGCCTGTAATCTCCCCGTCTGTCGAGGAGACCTGCGGCCACCTAATGACCCCGACAGGCGTCATGCATGCAATTGCTCAGGATGGCGCAATGACAGTCTCTTTCAATATCTCTTTATACATACTTTGTGAAATGAGAGGGACTTTGAGGAGTACTACGCGTTTCACTGGACACTGTGGGTTGACTGGGAAGCGACATACATGCAGTGTGTCATCATATCTATACTGATACGCTGTTCACACTAGGATTTAATTTAAACTGATTTGATGGTTAATGTGTGGTTTGCTTCTTTAATGGAAATAACATTGGCTGTAAATGGCCGAGCTATACATGATACTCAAACTCAGACTGAAGTTACGAACATGAAGACTTCCCACTTGGACTTACTTGAGACGTGACTCCCTAAATACTTGATTTGACTTGTGACTTTAAAGACGTTAAAGACTAAACATGTATGTATTGGTCCTGTGTGGTAAAGTAAATATTACTGTAACACAGCTCTCAAAGGATAATGTCTATGGTCAGCATTCAGACTTGTGACTTGACCTGGACTTAAAGTACTCAAGGACTTAAATACTGTAAGAGCTGGCCATAAACGAACAAACGATTATTTTCTACTGATACTTTGCAGAGTTTGATTTGTAACTGTTAGGTACCGCCTGCAGGAAATAGCAGTTAATACGCTCACACTGTAATGTCAGACACTCACAAAGGCTCTCGCCCTCTAGCACCTACTCAGTTTTGATATGTTACTAAACTCACTGCCACTCATATAAATGGACTTGAGTGAAACTCAATTAGTTCTGTGGGACAAAGTTCAACTTGTCTTAAGCAAGTGACAAATACTCCCAAACACCAAATACTCCAAATACTGGATACATGTAATCGGTGCTTCTCAGTATGCTTCAAACAAAGTGCTTGTCATCAAACATATCTAAACCCCCCCCCTCCTTCCACAACTTTCTGAATCTTTGTAACTTTCCGAAGCTGACAGATCAACAAGCATACCTACTTGGATTGCAGAAGTTAAAATGTAGGCATGATTTACAATTCTCTCTCAAACTCCCTTTTTTCCATTCTCTGGGCATCATGTGTGTGTGTGTGTGTGTGTGTGTGTGTGTGTGTGTGTGTGTGTGTGTGTGTGTGTGTGTGTGTGTGTGTGTGTGTGTGTGTGTGTGTACAAATAACAAAAACACCATGAATGCCTTTGAAGAAAGATTGTCCCAATGTGTTCGATGTTGTTCCCATTTGTACGATTACTTCATGTGGCCGTTTGGAACAGCTATAAAGAATTTTAACACTTGACTTTAGACTTGATCCGAATGGCTCGAGCCTTGCCTCAAATTTGTTTGTGATCAATGTCGAACAGTTAATATTTAAAAGAATCATCACAAACCTCCGTAAAGATGATGCAGGATGGTGGGCTACATGTAAATCACCACCACATAAATACTCATTTTAGTTGATTAAGCCATGTGCGGTTGAGTCCAGGGAGGCAGAACTAACATGTCTTGAGTTTAAGTCCATGGTAACGTACTTGTGCGCTTTCACACTTCCATGTCTTTCATCTAAGTTATCAGTAAAGCCTGTTTCACTTGGCTGCGTTTCCTATCACATAACTCTTATTCATTTCTTTGAACACTGTCATATCAGAAGGCACAGAGCTGCGCCCACCACGTTCCCCTCTTCCCCCCCCCCCCCCACTGGTTTATACATATTTAGTCAGTGCCCCCAGACCCTGACAGCAGCTGGTGCTGAGGTTTGGGTGGGAGCTCATTACTCCTTGGTGGGGTTTTTTAAAGGGAGTAAATTGAGGTTTTCTTTTTTGGGTTACTTTATTTCGTACAGGCGAATCCGACTCCATGCGTCGTGTGATCTGTTCCATGTGTCTTGTGTGTGCCACCAGCAGTCATCTCTGGTCTCCTCGCCCTGGAAATAACTTCCGTCTACCTTCCTTGATTTAATGAACTCCTCTCTTGGATGTGCGTATTTCAGTGAAATAACCAGAATGTTACTCTGTATTTGTTAAAGCCTCCTCACTTTTGATAGTTTATTTCTGTCTATTATTAAAGAAATTCAGCTTCAAACCCTCTGACGTGATATTCTCCTTTAGTGTTAAGAAATAGTTAATAGTTTAATATAATTATTTCAGCCGACAGTCTTACATAAAAGCTTTGAAAATATCTTAAATAGAATAATAATAATACTCATTTGCTCAAGCGTTGTACTTAAGTACAATCTGAGGTAAATAAGCTTTACTTCTATTTTCTGATACTTTATACTTCTACTCTAATTTATTTTACTTTGTACTCCACAAACATTTATCTGACAGCTGCACTGACGACTATATATATTCAGATGACGCTTTTACATTAAAAACAAATATAAGCTTATAAAATACAATGCCTTGTTAAAGTTTAAACAAACCTTTTTGGCTTGTGACCCTTTACAAAACCGTTGGCTCATGTTTCAGATGTCAACCAAAGAGACATGTTGCTGATAATAAAGTAAAGTACTTTTATTTAAGTAGGATTTTGAATGCGGGACTGGAGTATTTTTTTAGATTGTTACGTTGTGACTCTTCTGAGTGAACACACTCTGTTTCTGTTTTCCTCTTGAGATTCACGTCAGCTCCGTGCTCCGCGACTCACAAGACAAAGCCGCCATCTCTTGATCTCCTTTGCTTCTACCAGAGGATCGTTCAAAGCTTTACATTTAGTGTCTTAGTGCCATAACGATGTGGTCTGGAGGACTGTTTATTTATGAGAGACATATTGCGCTGTAGGAGAGGGATAATATCTTCAAGTGGGTCAAGAGAGTGCATTCGTCTCTATGTTGGAGACGGGTGACCAAGAGTATCAGATGTCCCTGACTATTGAGTGATTGTGTGGAACAGAAGTGAAGTGTTCTTGACTTGTGTTTCCTCTTCTGGAGAAGAGACTGATGTGGGGACTTCCTGGTGATACTGATCAAGAAGAGAGAGGAGGATCAAAACAGGGTTAGAAATCGAGGGGTTGTGGATTAAAGCAGGGTTCAAAACTGTCAAAACTGGTGCTTGACAGATGCAAAATGTCCAGAACTTGAATGTGCACCAGGCTGGAGCTGGAAAAAAGCTGTAAGAACTCATAGAAACGGTGAGAGGAAGGGGCAGGGCGCACGATGCAGAAATAGAATGACATTATAGGTAGGTAAAATAAGCAGGCCGTACCTAAAGGGAACTTTATTACTTATAACCGAAAACCCCTGAAATCAAAACAAAAAGGCCAAGCCGCACCATATGTGTGCAAGAGGAAGCTCATGTCTTCTCTCTTTTAGACCACCCAACGCTTCACCCACACGCTCTCCTGAAAAACACTGAGACTGTGCAGGACTGAATCAACCAAACTTCACATATTTCACAAGATCTTGGAAATAAGTTTAATACCTGCAGTTCATCTAGTCTTTCATGATTGGGAGACCAAACCACACGACTAAAAACAGAGAGATTAAAGGTACTGGGTTGTGCAAGTGTAGTTCGCTTGGATAAAAAGCATCCTGTTGCTGAACAAAAGTTGGGACAAAACTTTAATCAGGAAGCGAGATGTGAAACTCAATCCAAGAGATGAACAACTTCTCCACCCTGACTGAGTCTACTGAAGTGCAAACGTAGAAATTCTCCCAAAGCCCATGGCGCTTTGACCGAAAATAAAGAAGAAACCTTCCTTCCCCCACTTGCCTGAAGCCACAGCATGTGGTCTGCTCTGTTGCTGCTCTAAAAATGGCAAGCGGGCGGCCTCGGGAGAAGCCCAGAACAGCCTCCACCGTAATGGCCGTGTGGGTGTGGCCCCTCGTAGATGGCTTTTGAGGGGGCCCCTCCCGGACGCCCGCACCTCTTGCCAGCGCCCAAGGGCTCCAGGCTGCCTGACCAGAGACACCGCGATGCGGCCCACGCTGAACCCAGGCCGAGCCGGGCTAGGCCAGGGCCAGGACAGGCTCCACAGCTGCTTCATGGCAGGTTCCTGTGCTCCTGCCCCCTGCTGGGATCACAAAGAAATAAGAAAACAAAAAAATGTGCGGAAAAAAAAGAGAATAGTTCATCAAGTATGTCTGAACTGAAGCTTTATGAAAACCTGACAGACACGGCCAGGTCTTACGTGTTTTTGTTATGTATTTACTTTCATTTAATTATTCATCTCCGTGTGTTGTTCTCTGTTATCTGACAAAAACTGTCCCCCCCCCCCCCCCCCAATGCAACATGTGAAGTGAAAACAAACACAGACAGTATGTGAAGTCAGTAGTAGGTTCCTGGCAAAGACTGACGCCAAAAAATGGGAGAATGAAATGAGCTGGTACGCTTTGTGCTACCATTTCCACTGTTTTAATGTGGTGAAGAAAAAGGCTTTAATCCTCAAAGGGATCTTTGGCAGGTCAAACAAACACAGTGCAGTTCCATGTACGCATCCTGTAGAGGAGTAGCCTGTCATTGAAAGAAACATACAGCAACAAACCCCGAAGAACACTCTCCATCTGAGCTCAGTTTCTGTACATCTTAAAGCCCTGGAATACAAAGAAAACTGAAGTTTTGAATGAAGCTTAACACGTTTTAACACTTCTTATCAAAGCTCCCAGTTGCCGGTCGTGTTGATTTTTAACGCCCTGGCCTGTATATGCACGATATGCACCCACCATGTGTAATACATCATTGCACTGGTTGAATTTTGCATGTAAAACGGCACATCTGATGGTAATGCCGCCTGAACGGTGATAGTGACTGATAGGGTGAAGCCAGCCAGTCACCTTCTGGTTTGAATCAACGGACGGGGATCGGAGGGGGTTGCTCTCGGTAGGTTGGCTTTTATTGCTTCTCCCCTTTGGTTTTAAACAGATCTGCCTGTTTGTGGAAGTGTGGCTGGCGGTTGGCTCCTCAGCTGGCAAGGCAGCGGCGTTTAATTGCTCTTTGTTGTGGCGGGTTGGGGGAGAAGGAGGCCCTGTGGTCGCCGCTGCACAATGGCGCTTTGGCCTGCCAGCACACACGCGCAAACACACGCACATTGAGACACGGATGCACCTACACACTCACACAAGCATGCTATGCATACTTCAACATACACATTGATTAGAAGGCAAGACCAGATGAACATACGTGTACCTCAACTAAGTATATATTGGCTAGAATTCACAATAGCTTCATATTCTTTTGCTTTTTGAAAAAAGTAGACCAGTCACAAGCCACCATATAATAGAGCGCATAGGAAATGGATTAATGATGTAACAATGTTGGTTTATAACGGATTAACTAAGTGTTGGAGGAAATAAAAGAGGAATTACAGGGAGAATAAACAGAAGCAGCATGGTTTGTATATTTGTGCTGTACTGTGAATGGGCAAGCATATAATTATCACATTTACGGGGAAGAGCTGCTGAATAATGGGTCACAGTGGGTGTAGCAGTAGGGCAGTGTATCCTCCCTGATCAGCCCCTCCCAGCCACAGTGTGTGTGTGTGTGTGTGTGTGTGTGTAACCTGAAGACATTTGATTAAGGACTTAAAGACATTATATTATTATATTAGCGAGCAGAAATTACACGTTCCTCTGAAGCGGAACACATTCTTTTTCTGTGACCTTGTGGATCACACGGTACAGTTTTACCTCCTTCTCAACTTCACCGTCTCCACTGGTGCCTTCGTCCCAGCCAAGAATTTCTTTGCCTTGTTTACTTTTCCTGCAGCCCCTGCACGTGTGTTTATCAAATTTAAAGTATTCTTTTTCTCTGCTCCTCTGTCACGGTGGCTTTTTGTGCTCAACTGTGGTGAGTTTTGTGTATTTTTGTGTAATTTACTCCTACAATTGGACGAATGATGTGCTCTTGTGCTCTGCCTGGCCTCCCTCCTCTCCCCCTCCCAGAGAGGTTCTTTTCCATTGATGCACTTACTGTAAAGTGTTCCCTCTGCCTCCATTGCTGACCACATCAACTTGGCCAATCACTGATGACTCATTATACACACATAAACAGAACAAAGCACAAACAGTCATCTCAGAGTTACTGCGTACGTTTACACATGCAGCACGGCACAGTGTCTTTAAGCTCCCTCTGCTCTGTACACACAGCATGGATGCACGCAGTATGAACAGAACGCTACGCCACTGTAATTTTTGGAAATGAAAATGGAAACTGGCACCAATTAGAGAAACCAATAAAGTAACCTCAGATCTATACATCTGCCAAGTGGTAGAGGGGATTCAACCGGAGAGTATAGAGTAACATCCAGCCTTTAGGTTATCATCCAGATAACATCATCCACTTTTATACCATGGATGCAATTACATCCCTCCTCTCTGCCTTTTTAAAGAAACAGGTCATCATATAAAACAGATTCAGTATCACTTCGGATGAGCTTGTTCCTTGTTGATTCTATTATCTCTCAATATAATACAGCCAGCGTAATAGCCTTTCTTTATGTAAGTCAATGTTTACATTCCCTGGCAGCACAACTAACTGACAGAGGATCAGTGAGATGGACATGTTTTGATTTAGTTAAACACTTACTAATTGTGACCTTCATGGCTCCTGCGATTAATTGGTTCCTGCATAACACTGTATAGAAGAGAAGAGAAGGAAGGAGGCAGATGGGGTGGTAAGTTTAATTCTGCCTCTGGTAGAGACACGGTAATTGGGTAATGATCCTGTGGCCCTCTGGTGCTGATGTGGTGTTGAGAGAGCAAAGGAGAAAGGAAAAGAGAGACCTGAGCTTCAGGAGAACCACTAAATGCTGCCACATTCATCAACGGCACTGACGCTATGCCACATGCCAGTCACATGATCAGCCACACGCTCACGTATACACACATGCGTTTCACACATAGACACACTGTCTCTCTCTCTGTCTGCGTCTCAAAAGCACACACACACACACACACACACACACACACACACACACACACACACACACACACATCTTCAGGTAGCTTACAAAACACCTTCAAATACAGTGGCACAACCAAATAAAGAAATCCTCTTCAGCATTTTGCAACACACAGAAAACTAATAAATGTTGAGATGTGAGAAAGACATTGACTAATTTGACGACACAAGCCCAAAAAACTCAAGCTCAATATAAAAACACTGCTTTCAGAACAACAGAAGTTTGTAGTCATTAATCCCAACTCAAGGTCCACTTACTAGCTTTTCTTTGAACTGTATTACATAATAACAACGGCACCGTGATAATAATGATGAAGGAAAGAAGGAAGGTGGTATTATAGAGGTCGGGGTGGATGGATGGTTAAATAAATCATCGCACTTTACCACGACACGTTACTGTTCACTTCCTGTTTCTAACCAATAGTACTTATTTTAACCCAAACCATGATCTTTCCCTGAATCTATCCAAGTCGTTTTTGTACCTAAATCAAATCTTCACCATTGTGTCACATTATTAAACAAATGTTCAACAGCGAGGTGCAGACAAAATAATGTTTTCCTCCTGACAGGGGTGTCAGATCAGAAAACACATATTCTGTATTTCAGGCGTGTTTCTTTATGCCACATACGGTATGTGTTGTCAAATTGGTGAATGTGTTTCTTAATTGCTTGTGATTTATTTGCAGTACTTTTTTCTAAAAATGCACCATTGTGTGTTGAAAATATGTTTCGGTTGCAGTGCATTGAGCTGTCTCAGCTACCATTCACACACATGCACTTCTGCACGTGACTACACACATTAATCACAACATGAAGCAGTATGCATACATGCTACACAATTATGCATGAACACACATGCAGAGACCAGACTCAAGCAAAGTTTTCTTCACACATACTCTTATCAAATCAAAGAGTTAAACTCGTATTGCATTTAACACGCAGGAAAAGACACACAGAGATATGCAAACATCCAGTCCACCGGGTGACGCCAATATATGCACAGTCACAAACTTCTCTGTGTTTTCCGTTCATGCATCCTCCCTCGCAGTGATTCATGTATCCACTAAAATATTTTAGTTTTTTTTATGAAAACTATTTCATTCCAGACAGTAATTTGTTTTTCAAAAGGAAAAGTCCTGAAACCAGTTCTCTGTGGCTCTTAGCGAGCACCCGTTTAGCCATATCCTGACGTTTGCTTCCTTTATTGCTCTTTTCTCCCCCCTGGGCTGTCACTCCCCCTCATCCCCTCCTGTTCTATACCATCTACCGTTTCCTGTCTCTTTAGTCCTTTCCTGTCTTCCATCCCTCCTTCAGTCTCTCCATCCCTACCACCCCCTCTGTCTCTCTCCCAGTCTTTCGGGCCTCTCTGTCTCCCTCTCTCTCTCTCAGTTGGACTCATGTGGGACTGATTGAGCTTGAGGATCCAGCCCTCATCAAAGGCCGAGTGCGGTTGAATGCGAGCAAGCCACTGAGGCTCCAATCTCGCACTGGTTAATGAGCCCCCTCTCCCCCTTCCTCCTCCTCCTCCTCCTCATCCCCCCCCCCCCCCCCCCCCCCCCCCCCCCCCCTGCATCCCTCCAGCAGCAAACTCATAGGACACAACCTCCCCCCCTTCCTTCCCTTTTTCCTTTTTCTCCTCCTTCCTTCCTCCTTCCCCCAGCCTCTCCACTCTTCAGTATTCTCATTTCTCTCTTATTTGCTGTGGCCTCTCACCGCTCGTTCAGCCAATTCATTGCTAATACGGCTTCCTCTATCATTCATCTATGTTTCAGCCTTTCTATCCCCAAAATGTCCTCCTCCTCTTCTCCCTTTCTCCCTCGTTCCCCAGTCCCTCCGCTCTCCATCCGCCACAGTCCCTCCTCAGGCTCAGCTCCAAACCAAGGCTGGCGTCTGTCTCTCTGTGTCCGACCCCCTCCTTCTCCTCCCCTTCTAACCACCACCACCATCACCGCACTGATGATACATACACTCTCTCACTCTCTCGCTGCGGACCCTGACTTTAATCACTGCACAAACTCCAGCCGCACACTTGTGCAAGTGCACATACTGCACACGCATAAACAAAAGCTGTACACAGGTGGGTAACTTGCAAGCTGCTACATGTATGAACATGTGCTTGTGAACACACGTTGCCATAATTTAGCTTGAACACACATGAATAATTTATCATTTCCGTCTTCGGTTCTGTTTTACTGTAGTGAAGCAAGAAAAATGCCACAATAATTTGCATGAATGCAGTATGTCAGTGGTACAAAGGAACCACTTTTGATTCTATTCCAGATGGCAACAGAGTTCAAATTCAAAAATGACTTTATTAAAATGTCCAGGAAATCAGTGAAACAACCTAACTGATTAAATATTATATTATTATAAATTCTAACTGCTGGAGGATTGAGAAATACTTTATTGGTAAATAAAAAGAAATACAGTGGTTTAAACATGAAGCGATAAACCATCAATAACTATTACAAATTCCAGAAAAATATTACATGATTATGAAATAACAACAAGTACATACACAATAATTAACAGTATTTATTTGCATCAGTAAATCTTAGACTCACACGTAGATTTCAAACTTTGTAGATGTTTGGAGACAAAGACTGGCGCATAGTTCCACATTTAATAAATCAAACGTCGTACAAAGCCTCGCACACATTACTACTTTACTCAGATATTTTTGCAGATTTCTTGTGTTAACAAATGTCATATTTCATATTTAGTTACTGCTACTGTACAACTTGAACATATTGTATTAGAATATACACTGCACATACAGTATATACAATATTCTGATGCTTTAGAAGTCACATCCAATTGTCCCACCGAGGCTTCTCATTGCCCCTCACACATTATAGCTTCTTATAATGCCTCATAATAACCTGGTGTTATGCTGCATGAGATAACGTTAAGATAATAAACTGACGAGCAACTGCAAATCTCCGATATTTAAATTCTGAGCTATAATAAGATAAAGAATATTTATATGACTGAGAGACTCTAATCGCTGTCGGCTAAATGTGACTTCTACCTAACTAGTTTCCACCATGGCTGTGTAAAGCATTTGTTTACCACCACTGTGGGCCTGAAATGATGAGTTGTGATCTAACTGAATCAAAATGTGATGTGTAATGTTCACGCTTAGATGCGGTTAGATTATTGCTGTAGAGAAATAACTTCTGACTCACCACTCGACAAAAACTCACAGTCCAGTCTGCTGCGTCTTTCTTTAGGGAACCGTCTTTTGGCAGAGAACACAGACACGGTACCGACATCAGCATGCAGAGCACATTTGACAAACAACAGCCAAGAGCTGCATTTTGTCATTTGGCCTGACTCACCAAATTAATTAGTTACAGCTGATGAATCCAATGGCATTCTATGAATAAGTGATTGATGTCTAACATAACATTTTTCATAGTGGAAATGCACATTATGCTGTACATGTGTAGTTACTACATGTACAGTAGTTACATAAGCAACCCTCAGACTCCCTCTTTACTAATGCCAACAACTATTATTCGCCTCCATACAATAATTATTTGGTTTTATTCTCATTAAACAATATACCACACTCAAACATATAGACAATAAACAATGCAAAACCACAGTTATTACTTTCATAAAAAGCTTTTGGTCCATTGTGTCATCTGCATTTGTTTAGCGTTTGTAGTTGCCATCTTTCTTTCATAAAATACTGCTAGTCTGCTTCAAAACTCTGCCCATGTATCATCACCTTCGCACTCAACCTCACACCATTTCTGGCCCATGTCCCGTCTTTGTTGTGTGTGGTTGTCTGGATGAGGCAGAGGGGGGAAGACCAGCAGTCAGACCACTGCATATGTTTCCAATTCCCCCCTTAGCAGACCTTGCATCTCTTCTCTTGGCCTCCTCATGCCCTCCCATCGCTCTCCTCTCCTCTCCTCTCCTCTCCTCTCCTCTCCTCTCCTCTCTTGGCCTCCTCATGCCCTCCCATCGCTCTCCTCTCCTCTCCTCTCCTCTCTGTGTGTCTTCCCCTCTCCATGTCCACCAAATTGCCCATTAGACTTTCTATTTGTCTATCTGCTGGCCTGCTTGTCTGTGGCGTGGCAGCCAGCTAAAACTATCCTCCAGTCCATGCCAATTACACCATGGGAGACCACTTCTAACATTTTATTCTACATAGCTGCTAGAAACCAACTTTCTATACACACACACGCACAAACACACGTGCATAGAAGAAAGTGTTTGTTGTGACAATGCTACATGCGTACGCTTTATTTCATTTCGGTAGAATCCACAACATTCCTTTACTAATGATAGAAAAACCCCCTGTGTGTAAAATAGATGCTACTTTTTGTTATGTGTGAAGAATAAATGTAAATGGCTTTAGCTGATTGGCACTATTTTATTTTTGTTCGCAACAAAGCTCCTCTGTCCTGTTTTATATGTCCATCATGTACATTACAAACTGTGAAGACATAGTTCAGAAGGGTATGACATTACATCTGGTTTTACCCTGGTGGAGTCTTACATAGTATATGTTCTAAATATGTTCTCACTGCTTTTCTGTTTTTTTTGCATTTCTTTTAAGAGGTGTTTGAAAAAGTGAAAAGTCATATGTTCCAAGAAAAACTGACTGATCAACCTCACACATTTCCAGTCCCTGACAGTGACCAAAAGAAGTCAAATGATGCGGTCAAACGCTTAGCTAAACATTGTTGTTGCATTCTGTAATGTAAGAGAGGAAATCTACAAAACCAAAAGCCCTCTCAGAGAAATTATTAATATCCTGTCAGCAGTAAATTAGCTGTACGAGTACATGTCCCTGCTCCCTCTCTTTGTTTTGTCTAGCGGTCGTCCTTCCATCACCACCCACATCATGGTGATAAAACTGCACGCAGAACTGGGGAACAAATGGAGCCCGCCTATAGAACATGTGTACATACAGTATGTTTGACTTGTGGAAGGATGAGCTGTAGACGGTACCGGGATGTGTTTGTATGTACTGTATCTATATGTGAGGGAAACGTACCAAGGAAGCATATAGACCCAAGTCATACTCAAAAACCATAGCTGACATGAGACACCAAGAGACAGAAGCTGTGTCTGCCGGTGCCAATGAAAATAATTTCAGAGCAAGACGAATGAACACAAAGTGCCAATCTATGTCTGTACTACAGTGTGAAGCGATGCCACACACGGTGAAAGGATCCTCTTGACAGTCATTGTGAGGTCCCTGCGATGACAGGGGTGTTTGCCTGACTGTAGTGACTGTAGTACAAAGTAATTAGAGACAGTCTCCAAGGTCACAGTTTAGTCTGTAGTGGCCTTAAAAGAGACAGAGTGGGAGTGAGTGCACAAAAAAAGAAGGTGAGAACAAGAAAGAAAACTGGAAGGAAGAAGTAATAAATATCATTCATCATGGTGCAGAACTTTGTTGTTGATACAATTTTGTGGAAGAAGGATTTAGATCCTTTACTTAAAGCTGCTCTAATTGATATCCTTCTGCAAACAATAGATCAAATGACTTTGTCTGATGTGAAAGGTTTCACTTGTAGAGACAAAAGAGAATTACCACCCGACTCTACGGTTCCTCATCAACTTCATTTCCAGCAGCTGTTTTTAGCAACAATAAAAGCTCTGATGAACTGAGTTTACGCTCCCTGCTCAGCACCAAATGGTAAACAGACAAAGCTAACAACTGGCTGATAAAGAAAGTACAAAAACTAGCAAGCCGGAGACACAGATATCCCCCTCAGGAGTTGTTAGGAACCAAATCTATCTCGCTAAAGAGAAAGTGAATAGTGGACTTATAGTTGTTTGGTGGCCAGACAGATCCACATATCTGCTGGATGTGTAAATAGACAATTATTTGCTCAAATGTTTTCCATAACAACTTTAAAAGATAATAATTGTAAGATAATGTGGTTTCAGCTGGTGCTGCTGCCCCCAAGTGGCTGAAAGAAAAACTATAATGCAGCTTTAAGTAAAAGTAGTATTACCCCAATGTAAAGAAATCAAGCTGTGCATTTAAAATGTTATTTAAAGCATTAATATTAACAATGAATGAAAATACTATGTATAATGACAGAGATGTCTTGATTTTTCATCGTCTTCTTCTTCTTATTAATATGTAAGTAGCATTTTGAAGCTGTAGTTGGTCGAGGTTAAGCTAATTTAATTATTTTTATAGACTAGCTCAGCGTACTGTATAACAATGCATCAGATTTGAGAACATTATAGTTGTAGTATAATTATTTTCTTATGTAGTGGGGTTAAAAGTACAATAGTAAAGCACAATACTCTAAAATGTGGTTCGAGTAGAAGTATAAAGAAATGAAAATACACATACCTCAAGATAGTTTTTTTAAGTATAGTACTTCAAATGTACTTAGATTCTTTCTGACTGGAGATCTAAAGGTGATACTTGACATGTGATGAACAATAGAAGAAGTTAATGTTTATAATATAAAACAACTCGAGGATACAAACTTTATTAGCAAAGATTGCCTGTCATAAGTAATACAGAGACATGTGCAGAGTGGAGCTTTTAGAGCTTTATTTCCCTGGAAGTGGATCAGACTACATCATTCTCTAACTGTCCAACTTGGTTAAAAAAATTGCGACACATTGGAAGCCATGAGACCGAGGAAGTTTACTCTGCATGAGTGCCATCCCTCAGTGCTGCTGTAGGCTCCTGCTGAAGTCTGCACATCCCGCTCGCCGCCTTGTTAACCCAGAATACCCTAATGACTTCCTCTCTCTCGCTGCCGAGCCACACTGTGAAGCCATCCATGTTTCCATGTAGCCTAAAGTGAGGAGAGGAGGAGAGGAAAGGAAACTATAGATGGAGGACAACTGGTACTACTAATGAGGTGCGCTCCGATGGCTGTAATGTTTCCCCTTTTTTCTGCTCTAGGCTTTAATGTTTCTTTTAACTCCACTTCAAGTGTGGAAACATAACTGATTAGACTCATTCATTGCCTTTACTTTAAGGGAAATGCAAACAAGGAGACAGTGAACGCGGGAATGTAGCAGTGCAGCCTTTGCAGGCCACAGAAATGTTAGTTGGGTTTTATCGCTGTTTTACATCACTGTCAGCTTGTGAACATTGTTGTTGCACAAACCTCACATACTGTTTGGATGATTCAGGGTTTAGGAGCTAAGAACAAAACATTGTGGGAGTTGGATATCAATATATAAGGATAGCATACTTTCACGAAAAGTTGTATTCATTATGTATCAGTATCTTTATAATCATTCTAATGGCAATACAGAAAGACAACAAATCTGTTTCTCTTTTCTTATATTCTTATCTTATTATGTTCAAGTTACAGTCTATGTCCTTGTCTCAGTACGGCAATTGGTTGTCGCCATCTTGTGGTTGAAATAAAACAGTCGCTCACTCAATTTTTTATGTACATGATTTATGCATGACACACAAGTATGAGCAAGCTAGCAAACACACCAGCACATGCTCAAATGCAGAAAGACACACACATATAAGAAAAATAAACAAATGCACACTAGTGTGATGGCATACATATACACTCAAAAACACACACATAATATAAACCCACACGAATACAACAATAATACATACACAGAGCTAACTGTGAGCAATACGTCTTTCTCTCAGCAGACATTTTGAAAATAACATTAACGATGGGTGTGTTGTAATCAAGTCTCAAACACAAGTGTGACAAGGCCAAGCATTTGCTAAACGGATTGACAATTTCTATACTACAGGGTTAGTAGTGTCCTTTGACTTGAGCTAAAATCATGATACAATTTTAATGTGAAAGGCAGGTTTTTTAGGTAGTTCATTTTCTGCCAATTGGAAAATAGTAACGCAAATTGCAAACTCAAATTTTCATATAATTACATTATAATTATGGAATGGATACACCTGGGAGTTTAATCTATTGTCCACAGAGTCTCTATTTTATTATCATATGTGGCAGCAATGATGCATTTTAAACATGAATATGAGATTTATTTGTTTAAGTTCTGTTACTCATAATGCGAAGAAAAAAGGCAAATCATTTTTTATTATATTTGCAGACGTGAAAAGGAGAGAGACTTTGCTGCAGGTGTCAAACAACAGCTAATTAATACCAGGTGTGCAATGTTATTCTCCAGTTGCCTCCTTTTCTGCAGATAATTAACTTTTTCTTTTCAAACTGAAAGTAAAATGAGCTGATAATACTTATTAACTTTAACTTTAGTAGGGGTTTGAATGCTGGACTTTTACTTGTAGCTATTGGAGTTAATAATGTTTTTATCTGATTGTGTATGTTGTATATCTAATGCACACTGCGTTTCGTTATTTCCTTTACACGTCTGTCAGTAAGACAAGTACAACATCACTTTACTGACTTTGCTATAGGCTATGTGTGTTGCAATGGCGCCCCCTCGCGGCTCGACGTCGCCAGTTTAACCTCTTTACGACACATTATTATCGTTGGTTCAAAATGTCACCGTCGCTTTTTTGACCAATGCCCCAGTTTGAACGGTTCTCTCAGGGCCCTTTTTTTTGCATACATGCTCCTCCCCTTTTTGTTCTAACCACTCCTCCTCCTCCACACACAGACACACACACACACACACACACACACTCCCCAACCCCCTGTGATGCCAAACCTCCATGGCTGGGCTGGACGGCATGTCTGTCGAGGCGGTATAATCTAAAACCAAACCGGGATATTATGCAGCAGACGATGTGTTGACGGAGATGCAACGGTGCACGAAAAAGGTGATTACATTTGCAGCGTTGCACGTTTACACATCTCATAATATCCATCCGCCTTGCAGTTAGCTGACGGCGGTAATGCACTCCTCTCTGTGTAATCGGTGTATTGCTACATTGTCATTTATTCTCCTTCACAATAATCCGATCATATCTGTTGTTTCGTTTTTGTTGAAGACAGTTGTCCTCCGCGGCGGGATGAAGTATGATCGGCGATAAACGCGCAGAGGAACACGGAGAGAGAAATCTAAGTCAACATAATCCATCCGGACGTCGGGGGGGAAGATGAGGACCATGATGGCTTCGATGAAAGCAGCATTATTCGTATTGCTACACTGGGGTGAGTGCGTTGTACCTGATTGCTCTGCACACAATGACTAAAACCTCCTCGCCATCTGTCACAGGGAGGCATTTGCATGATTGCTTATTCATGCACACCAATCAGACTATAAATTTAGATATCACATGCAGCATGTAGCTTTATTCTCATGAATTGGCTCTTTTTAACTTACTTATATGGGACACTTCCCGGTCTGCAAGTTTAATACCGACAATACAGATGCAGAGGTGACAGACAAGATAGTCCACTGTCAAACACAATTCACTTACAGGCTGTTTGATGTAAGTAGAGCTGGTTGTGTCAGAGAAACAGGTGTTTTGTTGACCAATAAAATGAGTTCTTGGTGGCATCCAGGAAGTTAAAAAGTGGGACTTTGTGATAGTATTTAACTACTTAACAATGGTAAACGTCGTGGTTGTTTTATGGCACTAATACCAATCCTACAGAGACAGTAGATGCACCTATTAATTTATTTTACTCTTTTTAATACCTTAAGTTTGATTGTAACTGTGGTCATTTTATGCTTTCATTACTTGTTTTATCTCCTCAGTGTGTTTCTTGTTTTGTTTTATGTTACTTCACCAAGTTTACTTGGCAATAAAGTTGTGATTGTTGAATATTCAAGTTAGGAGTGGCGAAGATGCAGAGGG